>NC_088424.1:43248224-43398224 GCF_034236695.1 Oncorhynchus nerka | reverse complement strand
GTGGGAGCGTCCAAGGAGGAGCAGAGAGAGTTCAGTCTGCTGCATCCTGAAGATTACGCATACCTACAACAGGTAAACACACACACACACACACACACACACACTGAGCCCGAAGACTACGCATACCTACAACAGGTAAACACACACACACACACACACACACACACACACACACACACACTGAGCCCGAAGACTACGCATACCTACAACAGGTAAAAACACACACACACACACACACACACACAAGCCCGAAGACTACGCATACCTACAACATACAACAGGTAAACAGGGACACACACACACACACACACACACACACTGAGCCCGAAGACTACGCATACCTACAACAGGTAAAACACACACACACACACACACACACACACTAAGCCCGAAGACTACGCATATACCTAAACACACACACACACACACACACACACACACAACTAGCATACATACAACAGGTAAACACACACACACACACACACACACACACACTGAGCCCGAAGACTACGCATACCTACAACAGGTAAACACACACACACACACACACACACACACACTGAGCCCGAAGACTACGCATACCTACAACAGGTAAACACACACACACACACACACACTAAGCCCGAAGACTACGCATACATACAACAGGTAAACACACACACACACACACACACACTGAGCCCGAAGACTACGCATACCTACAACAGGTAAACACACACACACACACACACACACACTAAGCCCGAAGACTACGCATACCTACAACAGGGACACACACACACACACACACACACTGAGCCCGAAGACTACGCATACCTACAACAGGTAAACACACACACACACACACACACACACACACACACACACACACACACACACACACACACACACACTAAGCCCGAAGACTACGCATACCTACAACAGGGACACACACACACACACACACACACACTGAGCCCGAAGACTACGCATACCTACAACAGGGACACACACACACCGGGGATTTGCCGGCTTTTGGCCGATTTTTAAAAGACAAAAACAAATGAAAAGCCGATAAATAAAACTGTTACTGTTGCCACAATGACCAGGTGAAAAACATCCCATTGTAAAATAATACTTTTTATTTATCAATGGAAATACATTCGACCGCTTATCGGTCTATAGGTTCATTTGGATAATATAGTGTAAATAAATTGTGTTCATTTTCGTTAGTCATCATGTATCTTTATATTTGTCCAACACAACTATCACACGCACAGCATACAGAGATGTATTTTGAGAGGGATTTGCTCCTAATGCTCCTCTTGCAGCTGGAGTTAAACATGCTTTTAGAAGCCCACTCATTGCACAACAATTCTAAAATGCGATTGCATGTTAAAAACAATTGTGGTGCATGATTTTAAAAAAGAGCTACTATTTTTATTTCTCAACTGGTAATTGAAGCGCACCACCTCCCATTCACAATTCAAGTGCAGATAACAGGAAGTGTGTATTTTTAAAACATACTTATTTGTTTTGAAACCTGACTGTTTTATTTCATATTATGAGGCATGTCTTGCTTCAAAGTAGCCTATAGGCAAAATCCCACCATGGAAACGTGGAGGTAGTTAATTTATAAAGACGTCATATGTGGCGCGAGAGTTTCAAGCTTGAGGAAAGCTTACAATTGATTTAATTTCTACCAGTCTGCGTGCCAGTTATGATTTTCATGTGCACGTTTTCGCGGAACAGTTTCATTTAAATGAATAAAAAAAATGTTTGTTTCTCAAAATCGTTGGCATGTGGTTTAATCATAAGAATCTGAATTAAAATGATAAAAAGCCCATGCGAGATCCCCAGCCTCCGCCATATGGACACATTGATACACCGTGATCCATTGGCTAAAGAACTCACTGGTGTAAAAAATACTTGACAGTACTACTTAAGTAGGTTTTTTGTTGGTGCTATCTGTACTTTACTTAACTTTGACTTTTACTGTACTACATTCCTAAAGGAAATAATGTACTTTTTACTCCATACATTTTCCCTGACACCCACAAGTATGTGTTACATTTTGAATGCTTAGCAGGACAGGAACATGGTCTTATTTATCAAGAGAACATCCCTGGTCATCCCTACTGCCTCTGATCTGGAGGACTCACTAAACAGAGAACATCCCTGGACTGCCTCTGAACATAAACAGAGAACATCCCTGGTCATCATCCCTATCTGAGGACTCACTAAACAGAACATCCCTGCTGATCTGGGGCTCACTAAACAGAGAACATCCCTGGTCATCCCTACTGCCTCTGGATCTGGAGGACTCACTAAACAGAGAATATCCCTGGTCATCCCTACTGCCTCTGATCTGGTGGACTCACTAAACAGAGGACATCCCTGGTCATCCCTACTGCCTCTGATCAGGACTCACTAAACAGAGAACATCCCTGGTCATCCCTACTGCCTCTGATCTGGTGGACTCACTAAACAGAGAACATCCCTGGTCATCCCTACTGCCTCTGATCTGGTGGACTCACTAAACAGAGAACATCCCTGGTCATCCCTACTGCCTCTGATCTGGTGGACTCACTAAACAGAGAACATCCCTGGTCATCTCTACTGCCTCTGATCTGGTGGACTCACTAAACAGAGAACATCCCTGGTCATCCCTACTGCCTCTGATCTGGTGGACTCACTAAACAGAGAACATCCCTGGTCATCCCTACTGCCTCTGATCTGGTGGACTCACTAAACAGAGAACATCCCTGGTCATCCCTACTGCCTCTGATCTGGTGGACTCACTAAACAGAGAACATCCCTGGTCATCCCTACTGCCTCTGATCTGGTGGACTCACTAAACAGAGAACATCCCTGGTCATCCCTACTGCCTCTGATCTGGAGGGCTCACTAAACAGAGAACATCCCTGGTCATCTCTACTGCCTCTGATCTGGTGGACTCACTAAACACTTCGTTTGTAAATTATGTCTGAGTGTTTGAGTGCGTCCCTGGCTGTCCATTTGTTTTTAAGAAGAAGAAAATGGTACCGCCTAGTTTGCTTAATATAAGGAGAATTTGAAATGATTTAGACTTTAACTTTTGTAGTATTTTACTGGGTGACTTTCACTTTTGAAATTTTACTTTTCTACTTTTCTTTTACTTAAAATGTGGTACTTTTTCCACCACTGAAAGAAGTGAGCGAATGGAACTCATATCCAATAGGCCAATGAAGCAGTAGGCCTATAACTTCCATTGCTCTTTCACACTGAGTATAGGTGATTATCGAGGGGAGATTGTTGGAAAGATTTTTCAAATAGCTTACTGTGAGGAACTATAGTTTTTTATTTATTTTTAATTTTACCTCCTTTTTCTCCCCAATTTCGATCGTGCCTCATCGCTGCAACTCCCCAACGGGCTCGAGAGGTGAAGGTCGAGTCATGCGTCCTCCGATATGTGTCTCGCCAAACCGCGCTTCTTAACATCCACCAGTTTAACCCGGAAGCCAGGCGCACCAATGTGTCGGAGGAAACGCCGCTCAACTGAGGACCGAGGTCAACCCGGTCCGCCACACGGAGTTGCAAGAGCCAAGGAAAGTCTAGGCTAAGCTTTCTGGTGAACTATTTTTAATATTTGTTTTTATTTATGTATAGGCAGGAGAAATTATATAATTTTGGCAAATAAAATTCTCCCATTTACTTCCCTATTTGTCACGCCCTGACCTTAGAGATCCTTCATTCTCTATTTTGGTTAGGTCGGGGTGTGACTAGAGTGGGCATTCTAGTTTCTTTCTACGGAGAGTTTTAGTTCCTGACTCAAGTCTCCCTCAGAGCAGTAAAACTCATGGTCACCTTCGCCAGCTCATGTCTGTGTGAAGCTGGATTCAGAAGTGCTCTCGTCTGCATTAAAACCAAATATCCATCCAGGTTGGAAGTGACGATAGATATATATTTTTTTAATTTAACTAGGCAGAGATGAGGTGCGCACTGTTGACCACGCCCCCTGATTTTGAGAAGCTCCGACTCGACATGCATCAAACACACCCATCTCATTAGTGGGGGTGAGAAAAACATGCTTTTAAGGCAACTGAGAGCTCGGGGAAAAAACAAGGTGAAATCATGATGTCAGTGATCTTCAGGTGGGAAAGTCTGAGCTTTAGAAAGAGGCCAAAGTTCCTAACTTGGAATTCCATTCAAAATGATTTTTCCCAGTCGGAGCTCATTTTCCCCCCCAGTAGTCTTAGCATATTTCAACCCTGCAGGCGCTACACAAAACGCTGAAATAAAATATAAAACATGCATTACCTTTGACGAGCTTCTTTTGTTGGCACTCCAATATGTCCCATAGACATCACAATTGGTCATTTTGTTCGATTAATTCCGTCCATATATATCCAAAATGTCCATTTATAAAGCTCGTTTGATCCAGAAAAAAACAGCTTACAAAAAACGCAACATCACTACAAAATATTTCAAAAGTTGCCTATAAACTTTGCCAAAATATTTCAAAATACTTTTGTAATACAACTTTAGGTATTTTTAAACGTTAGTAATCGATCAAATTGTAGACGGGGCAATCTGTGTTCAATACAGGAATGAAAACAAACCAGCGCCACTTTTCACATCTTGCGCAACTCACAAAAGTGTACCCAGTTCCTAGTTGGCCTACTTCTTCATTGCACAAAGGAATAACCTCAACCAAAATCCTAAGACTGGTGACATCTACTGGAAGCGGTAGGAACTGAAAACAGGTTCCTAAGAAATATCACTTGGCATTAACAAGTCAGGGAACAGAGAGAGGCAAAAATAATAATAATTCTGAACAGTTAGTCCTCAGGGTTTTGTCTTCTACATAAGTTCTGTTATACTCACAGACATGATTCAAACAGTTTTAGAAACTTCAGAGTGTTTTCCAAATCTATGAATAATATTCATATCTTATATTCTTGGCATGAGTAGCAGGAAGTTGAAATTGTGCACGCTACTTATGCAAAAGTGAAAATTCTGCCCCCTAGCCCCAAGAGGTTAACCCCTTTGTTTACTGCTGGTGCAGATGGTGCAGGCTATCAGATAATAGCTTCTTATGCTTTCGCCGAAAAGTATTTTAAAAATCTGACATGTTGGCTGGATTCACAACGAGTGTAGCTTTAATTGAGTATCTTACATGTGTGATTTAATGAAAGTTAGAATTTTTTAGTATTTTATTTGAATCTGGCGCTCTGCATTTTCCCTGGCAATTGGCCAGTTGAGACATTTGAGTTTAGATTTCCGATTTTCCAGTTGTTTTGAACGAGGCATTATGTCCGTCTAATTTGCAATTGATAGCCCCACATTAAAAGTATGTGATGGTGAGTTGAAAAGACCATCAGAAATACTGTTACAATCAAATCTAATTTTGTTGGTCGCATACACATATTTAGCAGATGTTATTGCGGGTGTAGCAAACGCTTATGTTCCTAGCTCCAACAGTGCAGTAGTATCTAACAATTCACAACAATACACACAAATCTAAAAGTAAAATAATGGAATTAAGAAATATAGAAATATTAGGATCAGCAATGTCGAAGTCCGGAGTATAAATATATATAGAATGTTTTGTTAAAATGTTTTGCAATTGACTGCCATAGCCCCAAATAAAACAAGGAAACATTGGCTGTAAATACATACTTTTTTTTCACATGGTTGGGGTCATGAGAATGTTCAGATATCAACATGGGGTTGTGGACTAAAACTGTTTGGGAACCCCTGTCCTAATGGGTTATGCACACCAATGGAAACCCAGACACACACTGAGCCTGAAAACAACACACCTCCAACAGGTACACTGTCAGTCACAGACACACTCTCACTCACACACTCTCTCTCCTCTCTCTCTTTCTCTCACTCACACACTCTCCTCTCACTCACACACTCTCTCTCCTCTCTCTCTTTCTCTCACTCACACACGCTCTCTCTCTCTCTCTCTCTCTCTCTCTTTCTCTCACTCACACACTCTCTTTCTCTCACTCACACACTCTCTCTCCTCTCTCTCTTTCTCTCACTCACACACTCTCTCCTCTCTCTCTCTCTCTTTCTCTCACTCACACACGCTCTCCTCTCTCACTCTCCTCTCTCTCTCTCTTTCTCTCACTCACACACACTCTCTCTCTCTATTTCTCTCTCACACATTCTCTTTCTCTCTCTTGCTCTGTATCACTTTGCAGGAGGACTTTAATTTAGAAGATGCTGAGGACCTCAGGCGTGAGTTCAAGAGGCTTCATCAGGCCATGGAGATGGTGGGATTCCTGGTCCCCACCAAGAAACAGTATGTATGGCTACTGTAGGGTTACAGATCGAGGGAGAAGGAGAGATGGAGAGGTGGACAGAGAGAGAGAGCGACAGAAGAGAACGAAATATCCCTAAAAAAGCTATTTATCATAGTTCAGAAACCTTACCCTCTCTTCTTAACATCTCCTGTACCATGCTCCATGTCTTCAGCCTTGATCTGATCGTTTTCCTGAAGAGTTGGTGTCATACCTCGTGGCTCATGGAACTAAAACAGTACGCCTGTGTCACGAACCGGCTCAAAGCCCGTAACAAAGGGAGACAACGTGGAGATAAGGAGTAGCAAAATATGTATTTATTAACTAAAGCAACTAAGTATAATATACAATGGTGTGTGTAATCAGTAATCAGTAGTGTAAGTGAGTGTTTTGCATGCATGAATGTGATAATGCAGGGTGATGAAAGGTGCCAAAGCAAACAAACAAACAAACGGCCACCAAGAACCACAACACAATCTACAAAGGGTGTCTGCATGGAGAGAGTCTCCTCCATGAATGGGGAAGTGGTGTATTTTTCCTGGGAGACACCGGGCCCAGGTGTTTCCCATGTAGCTGACGACCCTCCCAACTCCGCCCACCAGCATCCTAATAAGGAAATAACAGAGAGAATACGGCAGACAGAGTGGGAGGGTCGCCACACCCCCATAAAACCGGGGACCAACAAGGACCCCGGAACAAAATACCAGCCTCTAAGTTCCAAATTGACACAGCTTCTGCGCCACAAATTGATGAGGGTTTACGTGTTCACACTTACAATTTGCCCCAGCCAACCTCCTCCCCAGACCTCAGCGACCTTCGCACAGGAAGCAACATTTAAGAGGAAAGAAGAAAACAAGACCAGGAGAGAGCAGACAGGACAGAGAGAACATGACAATACGAAACAATGGTCAGTCACGTAAACATTAGGAACAGGGCGCACGAGAGAGCGCATCAGCAATCACGTTTTCAGTCCCCCGGAAGTGCCTCACATCGAGATGGAATGATTGTAAAAATAAACACCATCGCATTATCCTCTGGTTTGGACACATCATGGACCTCAAAAAAGTGAGGGGGTTATGGTCGGTGTAGACCACAATAGGTACTACCCCCGACCCGACATACACTTCGAAGTGTTGTAGCGCCCAAATTAGTGCTAGCGCTTCCTTTTCAATAACCGAATAGTTCAACTGATAATCGTTAAACTTTTTGGAAAATAAACTAACAGGCCTCTCAATCCCAGACACATCTGCTTGCAGCAAAACTGCACCTGCCCCCACATGACTAGCATCCACCTGCAAGGTAAATGACAAATCCATGCGAGGAGCAGCCAGCACTGGAGTTGAGGTAAGCAACCTCTTTGCATCTTCAAAAGCGTGTTGACAACGAGTAGACCAAACATAAACAGCCTTAGCTTTCAGCATATCTGTCAAGGGAGCGACCACAGTAGAGAAGTTATTACAAAACTACGGTAATAACCAATCATGCCCAAGAAACGCATCAGTTCCTTTTAGTAGTTGGTGGTGGAAAAGCATCAATAGCCACCACTTTAGCCCGAACAGGACGCACTTCACCCTGCCCAACCATTTTTCCAAGGTATGTAACGGTCGCCTGAGCAAACTCACATTTTGCCAGATTGATTGTGAGGCGACCCGCAGCCAGACGTTCGAACAAGGCTTGAATACGGGACAGATGTTCTTCCCAAGTATCTGCATAGATAACTACATCGTCCAAATAAACAGCGCACCCGGTCAGACCGGCGACAACCCTGTTCATAAGTCGCTGAAAAGTGGCAGGTGCATTGCGCAGACCGAAACTCATAACTGAATACGAGTACAGACCAAAGGGTGTAATAAAGGCAGAGATTTCACGTGCCCTACTCGCCAGTGGCACCTGCCAATAGCCTTTTAACAGGTCAAATTTGCTCACAAACTTAGCTGCCCCGACTTGATCAACACAGTCCTCCATCCGAGGAAGAGGAAATGAATCTGGCTTTGTGACACTGTTTACCTTACGGTAGTCCGTACAAAAACGGTTTGTTCCATCCGGTTTACTGACCAAGATACAGGGAGAAGCCCAACTGGAGAAAGAAGGCTCTGCTATCTTACTCTCCAGCATGTACTTGACCTCAGCATCCAGACAACGTAGTTTCTCTGAAGAAACTCTATAGAAGCGCTGACGAATGGGGTCAGCACCTCCAATGTCAATATCATGTTCTATTAAGTTTGTACGTGTAGGTGTATCAGAAAACAAACCTGGAAATCTCTGAATCAGACCAACCATCTCTTTCCGCCCATCAACAGGTAGGTGAGTGAGAAGACTGTCTAAAATATCCAGTGTTTCTGAATTTTTCAATCTACCCTGCAATATACAATCGTCAGGACCAGGAACATCTTCCTCCTCATGCACAGATCTAGCACGACAAGAACCCAAGGAAACAACGGTATCAGCCAAAATAACAGGTTTACCGTCCTCTGTAGAATCCCACTGTTCAGTCTCAGATGAACGTGCATAATAGGGTTTTAACAGATTTACATGGCACAGCTGGTGTGCTTTCCTCCGTTCTGGAGTGGCAACTAGATAATTTTGCTCAGTGTACTGGCGCACCACTGTATATGGACCTTGAAACTTGGCTTGAAAAGGAGAACCAACAATTGGCAGCAGAGCAAGAACCTGGTCACCTGGACTAAAGTGACGAGGCTCAGTTCGGCGATCAAATATGCCCTTCATCCTCTCCTGTGAAGATGATAACTTCTCTTTAGCCATTTCACCAGCGGCGTACAGCCGCCGCCGGAAATCACACACATACGATAACAGGGACTGAGGAGGCTCGGGAGACTTCCAGTCATCCTGGAGAACAGATAAAAGTCCACGCACCCTATGTCCAAACACAAGGTCATTTGGACTGAAACCTGTGCTCTCCTGTGAAACTTCCTAGCAGCTAACAGTAACCAAGGCAACCCCTCCTCCCAATCCTTATCCATCTCAGTACAATAAGCTCTCAACAAAGACTTAAGTGTTTGATGGAAACGTTCCAGTGCTCCTTGACTTTGCGCGTGATAGGCGCTAGACAAATTGTGTTTAATATGGAGCTGTTGAAGAACCTGACCAAACAGATTAGAGGTAAAATTAGATCCTTGATCACTCTGAATGACCTTAGGGATTCCAAACAATGAGAGAAACTGAGTCAAAGCTTTTAACACCGATTTAGTCGTGATAGATCGGAGAGGATAGGCAGCAGGAAACCTAGTGGTCTGACACATCACAGTGAACAGGTAACTGCTACCCTTTTAGAACGAGGCAGAGGACCCACACAGTCAATAATCAGATACTCAAAAGGTTGGCTGAGTACAGGAATAGGAAACAATGGTACTGGTTTAATAGCTTGATTAAGCTTACCAGTTAATTGACAGGTGTGACAAGTTTTGATAAAATCAGAAACATCCTCTTTAATCTAGGCCAAAAGAAATGTCTTAATATGCGATTGTAGGTTTTCCTCACCCCCATATGTCCAGCAACGTCGCTGTGAGAAGTTTCCAACACCAACTCACGAAGCTTAACTGGTACAACAACCTGACTAATTGCCTCCCCAGAAAAACACTATCATGAGACACCCACTTTCTCATCAGGACATCCTCTTGGAGAAAATAGCCATGGGCGACATCTCCCAACTGTTCTATAGGCACAATTTGATCACGCAACTCTTCCAACGTGGGGTCATCCTGTTGCGCATTGATTAGATCTGAGCGGGTTACAGATAACGGGATAACAGGGAAAACAGTGACATACTTTGTATTATTATCATTAGTCGGCGCAGTGACCAGTTCGCCACGGCTCATAGAACGTGTCACTGCACACGCAGAGAACACCTCTGGGAAACTCTGTACACTCTCATCACGAATCCCAACAAATGACGGCTTAGTGGAAACCACTAGAGATGGAAACACGACAGGCCATACACGCTCACCAGCCAAGTTATTCCCAAGGATAACATCGATACCCTCAATAGGCAACGAAGGACGCACACCCACAACAACTTCACCCTTCACCAGCCCACAATCCAACATCAGTTTATGCAATGGAACTGACAGAGTGTTCAAACCTATTCCCTAATTAGAACACTATTCCCCGAATCAGTCTCAGCAGAAAAGGGTAACACAGACTCCAACACAAATGATTCAGAGGCACCTGTGTCTCTCAGGATCTTCACTGGCACTAGGTCTTTACTTCCTAACATAGACACAAAACCTTCTGTAATGAAAGGTAAATAGTCTGGATCAATATGGACTTTCACATTCTCCTGGGCCTGAGGAAATGAGTCATGAATGAACTGATGTGGAACAGGTGCAGCTAATGCAGTAGGCTTAGATTTAGCGTAAGCACCCTTTGACCTGAGAAGTGGACATTCGTTTTTCCAATGCCCTGAACCTTGACAGTAGTGACACTCCTGCCCAAAGTCAGCTTTACCATGGGAGTCAGGTTCAACCCTAGTTGAATAGAACTCTGCCCGAGAACCAAAGTATCTCGGTGAGCGAAGCCCAAATCTATCCGAACGCCCCACTCTTTCCGAATACGGGGTTCTGCAAAGACACTTTTGTGAGTCAACACATACTCGTCCGCCAAAACTGCAGCTTCAGCAACATTCTTTACTTTCTGTTCATTAATATACGTGGCAATACGATCAGGAATTGTGTCCTTAAATTGCTCTAACATAATCAGATCACACAGCCCTTGAAAGTCACAACTGCAGAGGCGGAACACCAGCGATTAAACTGTAAAGATAACTGTCGCGCAAACTCAACATGAGTCTGGTTATCATCCCTTTTTAAAGTTCTAAATCGTTGGCGGTAAGCCTCAGGGACCAATTCATAAATCTGTAACACAGCTGTTTTAACTTTATCATAACTGCCACTGTCGTGTACACTAAGAGCTGAATATGCTTCCTGCGCTTTACCAGTCAGCACACACTGCAACATTAAAGTGCGGTCAGAATCAGGCCAACTCCTAGCGTCAGCAACCCGCTCAAACAACGAAAAGAATGTCTCGGGGTCCCTTTCATTAAACCGAGGCAATAACCGTAAGTTCCCAACAATATCAAATGTCTCTGGGGCACGACCAAAAGCGGAACTACCCCTAGGTAAATCTGGGTCACCTTCCCAAAACAAACTCTCCCCTGAGATCTTTCCTTCCCTAACCAACTCAATACGTTCTTGTTGCAATTTGATTTTAGCACGCTCCATATCTTGTTTAAATGCCAATTCCTTTTCATATTTTACACGATCATGCTCTAGCTTCTCACGATCATGCTGCCGATCATGCTCTCTCTTCTCACGATCATGCTCCAGCTGTAACAAAAGCAGTTCTTTCTGCTGTTCAAAAAAAAAGGCTACTAGGACTAACCGATGGAATGTCCATTGTAACGTTATGGGGAGGCGACAAATCCTCAGCAGAGGCTGGCCCAGTGGTAACTTCAAGAATACCACTCTCCATCAGATTGGCCTTCAATATCAACCTAATAGAATTCTTTAGACGTTTATCACTAATCTCAACCTTGTAGTGTTCCGCGACCTTAAACAGCTGTTCTTTAGTACCTAAATCTAACAATTCCTCTGATGGAGAGCGAATGAACTTATCTACATAAGACGCCATAATCACACAAAAAAAAAATTCTCGCTCTCCCCTTCTGCTGAGCACACCAGACCACAACCCGAGAATTGACAATCACCCTGAGTACCACAGAAGAGAGATGAGATACGGAGCTTCCCCAAAACCTACAATAACTCAACCCTAGTCTTCGTGCAGATTTGCGGTGGGAATTTACGCACTGTAGCCCGCTGGCAAGGAAATAGAACTCCCCAGCATGCTGGCAAATTCCACCAAGCCACGGATGTGCCCCCGAGACAACTGCTCAGTCCACAGACACCACACAAAAATAACAAACATTAACCATGCCCAACATATTCCAAAATGAAACGCTGGGCCGCTAAACCTATCAGGGGAAAAAGGCTATAGCTCCGGGTAGCAAGTTCTACTACCCTACCCAAATCTCCCACCGAGGTACACAGCAGATTACTCACCTCAGACTGATGTCCCAACAGAAAGTAGAACAAGAGTTCAGGCTAGGCAGGGCCTGGAAACTAACCATTATAGTCTCTCCAACACAGCACACAAACCAAACAACAAAAGGCAACCAATACTGGGCCTATCAAACACAATATGCAAACCAAACACGTACCTCCACGGTCTCCCAAACCAATAGTTCAAATATCCCGGATGAGCCCCCACTTGTCACGAACCGGCTCAAAGCCCGTAACAAAGGGAGACAACGTGGAGATAAGGAGTAGCAAAATATGTATTTATTAACTAAAGCAACTAAGTATAATATACAATGGTGTGTGTAATCAGTAATCAGTAGTGTAAGTGAGTGTTTTGCATGCATGAATGTGAACAATTTGTAAGTCGCTCTGGATAAGAGCGTCTGCTAAATGACTTAAATGTAAAATGTAAATGATAATGAATGGGTGATGAAAGGTGCCAAAGCAAACAAACAAACAAACAAACGGCCACCAAGAACCACAACACAATCTACAAAGGGTGTCTGCATGGAGAGAGTCTCCTCCATGAATGGGGAAGTGGTGTATTTATCCTGGGAGACACCGGGCCCAGGTGTTTCCCATGTAGCTGACGACCCTCCCAACTCCGCCCACCAGCATCCTAATAAGGAAATAACAGAGAGAATACGGCAGACAGAGTGGGAGGGTCGTCACACCTGTAACAGCAGACAACTATCCAGTAATTCCTCCTCTCTCTCCCATTAGCCGCAGCAGGTTAGAGCTGGTCAGACATAGCAGGGGGAAATGCAGAGAGCAGTACAGTAGCGGGAATCTGATGTTGACCTCAGGGCCTGGCATGTGTGGGAGAGAGAACCAGTATAACCCAGTTACTCACCTGTTAGAGGTATAACCCAGTTACTCACCTGTTAGAGGTATAACCCAGTTACTCACCTGTTAGAGGTATAACCTAATATAACTCAGTTACTCACCTGTTAGAGGTATATCTCTAATATAACTCAGTTACTCACCTGTTAGAGGTATATCTCTAGTATAACTCAGTTATTCACCTGTTAGAGGTATAACTCAGTTACTCACCTGTTAGAGGTATATCTCTAGTATAACTCAGTTACTCACCTGTTAGAGGTATAACTCAGTTACTCACCTGTTAGAGGTATAACTCAGTTACTCACCTGTTAGAGGTATAACTCAGTTACTCACCTGTTAGAGGTATATCTCTAGTATAACTCAGTTACTCACCTGTTAGAGGTATAACTCAGTTACTCACCTGTTAGAGGTATAACTCAGTTACTCACCTGTTAGAGGTATATCTCTAGTATAACTCAGTTACTCACCTGTTAGAGGTATAACTCAGTTACTCACCTGTTAGAGGTATAACTTAGTTACTCACCTGTTAGAGGTATAACTCAGTTACTCACCTGTTAGAGGTATAACTAAGTTACTCACCTGTTAGAGATATAACTCAGTTACTCACCTGTTAGAGGTATATCTCTAGTATAACTCAGTTACTCACCTGTTAGAGGTATATCTCTAGTATAACTCAGTTACTCACCTGTTAGAGGTATATCTCTAGTATAACTCGGTTACTCACCTGTTAGAGGTGTGTCTCTAGTATAACTCAGTTACTCACCTGTTAGAGGTATAACTCAGTTACTCACCTGTTAGAGGTATATCTCTAGTATAACACAGTTACTCACCTGTTAGAGGTATAACTCAGTTACTCACCTGTTAGAGGTGTATCTTTATGTAATTATATTCTAGCTTGTGACTACCATTAATGTGATGACTGTTATTTTATCAAATCAATTAACTATTGTTTTTAATTATTACGAGATTAAATTAATCATGGAACAATTAACTCATTAGCAATCTTGGGGCACCACGGAAAAAGTTTGTTTTAATAAGTTACCGTTTTCCGAATTAACTCTGAATATATCGTTCTGAACATTGTTGACTTCAAATCTGCACCCTAGTCTAAATGATGATTCAGCGATACACATTGGATTAATTATTTATTACCTAACTAACTAAATAATCACACAGAAATACATAAACACACACTCAGGATAGATTATATGTTGATCACTAACATAATGTAATGAAAAGTCCCTAGTGGACTAATCCGATATGAGGGCTTGGTACACAATGAAAAGGGAGAGACAGAGTCAACTTATTGTACATACATGTGGAAGCTATGCTCATGGGAATATGAATACTTTGCATATGAATGACCGCTCATTGAAGAATAATTGCAATGTATATATATATATTTACGTGTGTATGTCTTTGTCATCTCTCTGTTGAAATCACCCGGTCCGTCTGTGGAGAGTAGTTCGACAGAAGTCTCTGATTGTGTAAGTCTCTGGTTGTCCACCAGAGGTCAATGTCCTCAGTTGTAGAAGTAGGCTTTCTTTGTTCAGACAAGTGTTCGTTAGAATGGATATATCAGATGTTCCAAAGATTGTTTGAAAAGATCTTCCTGGTGTCTTTTGTCAAAGTTCTAGATTACTTTACATGCAGAGCTGCAGGCGGTGCGTGTCTTAGTCTAGTCTTCTTTACTCGTCGAGTTACAGAGGGGTCTTGTAGTTTTAGACCATTTGTCACGTATTCATCTCACTCTGCACGTATACTGGTCTAGCACTTTTAAACCATTTTACACACCAGTAGCAACCCGGCAATGTACTGGTCTATATTTAAATCGCAACCATTTCAATGTGTAGCCACCGCTGCATGTTTTCTGGTTTCTATGGTTGATTATTCAGGGTCTAGCTAGAACCACTCTACACACCGGCAGCAAGCCGGCATGTTTTTGGTCTAATGATAATTTCATTAGCAGTCCTTTTATGCCCTTTCTTTGGAGGGCGGTTCCATCACGTTGCCACAATGTTTGTGCTCACGTGGGTGTGGTTACTGACTTGAAAAACAATGATCTAATTTAGAAGACTAAAATAACATTTAATCTTCTCACAAATAGTTTCATATTTAATCATATCAGTTCCACAACATTTAGATGTAAATCTGATAACTGATAACATTTGTGGAGTTACTGTTATTTAGTTATACCGTCCTTAACCTCTCTGGGATATTTTCACTGACCAAAATCCAGTGAAAATACAGAGTGCCAAATTCAAATAAATTACTATAAAAATTTAACTTTCATGAAATCACACTTGCAAGATACCAAATTAAAGCTACACTTGTTGTGAATCCAGCCAACGTGTCAGATTTCAAAAAGGCTTTTCGGCGAAAGCAAACAATGCTATTATCTGAGGATAGCACCCCAGTAAACAAAGAGAGAAAATAATATTTCAACCCTGCAGGCCCGACACAAAACGCAGAAATAAAGATCTATTTCATGCCTTACCTTTGACGAGCTTCTTCTGTTGGCACTCCAATATGTCCCATAAACATCACAAATGGTCCTTTTGTTCTATTAATTCTGTTGATATATATCCAAAATGTCAATTTATTTGGCGCGTTTGATCCAGAAAAAACACTGGTTCCAAGTCACGCAACATGACTACAAAATGTCTCATAAGTTACCTGTACACTTTGTTCAAACATGTCAAACTACTTTCCTACTACAACTTTAGGTATTTTTTTACATAAATAATCAATAAAATTGAAGACTGGATGATCTGTGTTCAATACCGGAGGGAAACAAAGTGGAGCGAGCTTTTCAGGTCACGCGCCTCTAACAAAGAGTACACTAGACTCGAGCCTCTTTCTGACCAGTGTTACTTCTTCATTTCTCAAAGGAAAAACCTCAACCAATTTCTAAAGACTGTTGACATCCAGTGGAAGCGTTAGGAACTGCAGCAAAGTCGATTTGAAATCTGGATTCCCAATAAAAACCCATTGAAAAGTGAGTGACCTCAAAAAACTAATCTGAACCGTTTGTCCTCGGGGTTGTGCCGGCCAAATAAGTTCTGTTATACTCCCATACATGATTCAAACAGTTTTTCAAACAGATGTGAAAATACTGCCCCCTGTCCCAAAGAAGTTAATGATATCACAAAACAACAACTGATTTTACATGATTATTGTTTGAAGTTCCACCAACCATTTCTCACATTTACGTACAAAATATTGTTTCAATATCCAACCTTTTGATGTTAAAGTTTTGGGGCAGAGTCTCTCTCTCTCTCTCTCTCTCTCTACACACAAAGGATTTTTAACTTCTCCATACTGCAGTGCAGAGAGAGAGTTTACGACCGGTCATTAAAGTCATAGGATCGGGCCACTCCCCTCCCCTTTCCTCTCTGGTGGGAGAGAGGGGGGGTTCTCTTTGATCCTCACCCAGGTGGGAAATTCATGACACTCGTAAACCATTATGTTTTGCGTGAATGAATGTCCTGTATGTATGGTGCCCTACAAATGAGGATGATTTAGGAACCTATACCACTACCCAGTAGGGATTCAAATTATCCCGAAAATCTACCAAGTTTCAATACACGGAATAATTGATAATTATACAGAGAGTTCTTGGAAATACCCCCCAAAATCGTAAGTGCCCTTTTTAAAGTGTTTTAAAACAAAGAAATGGTCACTATGCCAGGTTTCTCTCCAAATAAGAAGGGTGCTGCGCCTCTTTGTCGGCTTGGCTGCTCCACCATCTTAAGAGTTCAGACAAAATGAAACTGACATTTAGTAATGATAGAGTAACTATCTCTGATCGGCAATGACATTGTTGTGAATTTTTGGAAAAGGCCGTTCCAATTTTTTGGGGGTGTTTATTATGTTCCTCAGCCTGCTGCTGAAATGCGCAGAATTAGAACGCATTAGAACGCACAGAACGCACCCAGAGTATAGCATTGTCGAGTCATACAAACGTTGTAACAGCAGTCAAACAATAGTTAAATGACCAAAGTAGCTTAGCTTGGCCAGATAACCTCCTTCAACAAATGACAGAATATCTCCTATTCTGCAACATCTAGTTGATGATTATACAGACAGCAGATCAGCTCATGAATAACGGGGAGATGAAGAGAGGAAATAGTTTCAATATCAAAGTATCTTAACAGGGGCCAACTCTGTTTAAAGAAAGATCCATATCTAACCTTCTCTACTGAAGTATGAGACAGTGCAGAGAAGTGGGGGAAATGGTATTGCGGTATTTTGACATGCATTTAGCGATTTACATAATAAAGTAGGCATTTTCCTGCGAGACAGGAGTCAGGACTTTGGCTTTCAATGGAATTGGGACTGGATAGGAAAATAGCCTAGGCTCCTATGACAGGAGAAGATAGAATTTTCCCTCATGCTTCTCTGAATTGTTAACAGACTTCATGTCTGTGACAGATCTCTGTGTAGTGAATTATGCATATGGGCCTGTCCAATGTGTGACCGTCTGAAGAGTCACAATGACAGCTCAGAGAAACACATTATTTTATAGGCTATACTGTAAGGGTTTCCTGTAGGGTTTATCTAATGGATTTGCATCGCGTGTGCAGTCCGGCGGTGTCAATTATGCTTCTGCTTTGAATTTATGGCCACTGTGTGTGAAGTAAATACGCTAGGCTAAAGGTTTCCATGACAACCTGTTTGCATAATGTGCTTTGTTTATTTGTAGCAATTTTCGGGGGTGTGGAATTGCATTAGTGCGACATTGGGGGGCTAATTAGGTCATTTCCCAGGTCTTGTCATTTTAAATTTTTTCAGGAAATGTGAAGAGTGTTCCCGGGACAGTCTCAGGATCCCGGTTACCCATGTTAATCACTACTAGCCAGTGAGAGCAGTAAATCCAGGCGTATTGTGTCTTGTATGCTGCTGTGCAGCCTATGCTCTGTAATCCTGGGCACGTATTCACAAAGACTTTCAGAGCAGGAGTGCTGATCATTATTATTTAAAATGCAAAAAAGATCGTAGATCAGCGTTCCTACTCTGTCATGCTTTGTAAATATGGGCCCAGGTGTATTGCGTAGCCCAGGTGTATTGCATAGCCCAGGTGTATTGCGCAGCCCAGGTGTAATAGTGACCTAACTGTGTGTTACTTTTAGGATCTTCTCTGTGCTCTCTGCCATCCTGTACCTGGGCAACGTGACGTACAGCCAATCAGAAGACGGCCAGGGGCTGGAGGCGGGGCCAGCAGATGTCCTCTATACCCTGTCTGACCTCCTGGAGGTAGAGAAATACATCTAGTTATTTTGCTGATGGATTTTGAGTATTGTCTATTTATGACTATTTCAAATGGTCAAATAATGGATTCAGCATTAGCTGTTATTGATACTACATAATGGCGCCTTATTGAATTTGAAAATAAACCATTCTCAATCAATCAATATATTTGTCTCGTCTGCTCAAGCTAGAGCAATCAGTCAATCAATATCTTCATTATATCACCTGTTCAAGCTAAAGGACCACCTGTACACAGTCTGCTCTGTTCCTATAGGTCAAACCGCTGACAGTCTGTTCTGTTCCTATAGGTCAAACAGGAGTTGCTGGTGGAGGCTTTGACGAAGAGGAAACTAGTGATGGCCAACAACACTGTAGTTCTACACTACACTCTCGATGAGGTAGGGGTTCTAACATCACATGACAGGGGAAACTCCAATCTGTTGCTATAGCTACCACCTGAAGATTTTTGACATGCCATTTAGCAGAGACTTTTATCCAAACTGACTTAGTCATGGGGGATACACTCAGGTCATGTATGGGCAGAGAAACTTGGACTTATGCGGCTCTTGTTGGATTGGCAGACCTATTTGTGGTGTTATCCTATAGGCCACAAGTATTTAGATTGTCCTTCCTAGGCTGTAACTATGTTGTTGTTGTCCTTCCTAGGCTGTAACTATGTTGTTGTTGTTGTCCTTCCTAGGCTGTAACTATGTTGTTGTCCTTCCTAGGCTGTAACTATGTTGTTGTTGTTGTCCTTCCTAGGCTGTAACTATGTTGTTGTTGTCCTTCCTAGGCTGTAACTATGTTGTTGTTGTTGTCCTTCCTAGGCTGTAACTATGTTGTTGTTGTTGTCCTTCCTAGGCTGTAACTATGTTGTTGTTGTCCTTCCTAGGCTGTAACTATGTTGTTGTTGTCCTTCCTAGGCTGTAACTATGTTGTTGTTGTCCTTCCTAGGCTGTAACTATGTTGTTGTTGTCCTTCCTAGGCTGTAACTATGTTGTTGTTGTCCTTCCTAGGCTGTAACTATGTTGTTGTTGTTGTCCTTCCTAGGCTGTAACTATGTTGTTGTTGTTGTCCTTCCTAGGCTGTGACTATATTGTTGTTGTCCTTCCTAGGCTGTGACTATGTTGTTGTTGTTGTTGTTGTCCTTCCTAGGCTGTAACTATATTGTTGTTGTCCTTCCTAGGCTGTGACTATGTTGTTGTTGTTGTCCTTCCTAGGCTGTGACTATGTTGTTGTTGTTGTTGTTGTCCTTCCTAGGCTGTAACTATATTGTTGTTGTCCTTCCTAGGCTGTGACTATGTTGTTGTTGTTGTCCTTCCTAGGCTGTAACTATGTTGTTGTTGTTGTCCTTCCTAGGCTGTAACTATGTTGTTGTTGTCCTTCCTAGGCTGTAACTATGTTGTTGTTGTTGTCCTTCCTAGGCTGTAACTATGTTGTTGTTGTCCTTCCTAGGCTGTAACTATGTTGTTGTTGTTGTCCTTCCTAGGCTGTAACTATGTTGTTGTTGTTGTCCTTCCTAGGCTGTAACTATGTTGTTGTTGTCCTTCCTAGGCTGTAACTATGTTGTTGTTGTCCTTCCTAGGCTGTAACTATGTTGTTGTTGTCCTTCCTAGGCTGTAACTATGTTGTTGTTGTCCTTCCTAGGCTGTAACTATGTTGTTGTTGTTGTCCTTCCTAGGCTGTAACTATGTTGTTGTTGTTGTCCTTCCTAGGCTGTGACTATATTGTTGTTGTCCTTCCTAGGCTGTGACTATGTTGTTGTTGTTGTTGTTGTCCTTCCTAGGCTGTAACTATATTGTTGTTGTCCTTCCTAGGCTGTGACTATGTTGTTGTTGTTGTCCTTCCTAGGCTGTGACTATGTTGTTGTTGTTGTTGTTGTCCTTCCTAGGCTGTAACTATATTGTTGTTGTCCTTCCTAGGCTGTGACTATGTTGTTGTTGTTGTTGTCCTTCCTAGGCTGTGACTATGTTGTTGTTGTTGTCCTTCCTAGGCTGTGACTATGTTGTTGTTGTTGTCCTTCCTAGGCTGTAACTATATTGTTGTTGTTGTTGTCCTTCCTAGGCTGTAACTATGTTGTTGTTGTCCTTCCTAGGCTGTAACTATGTTGTTGTTGTCCTTCCTAGGCTGTAACTATGTTGTTGTCCTTCCTAGGCTGTAACTATGTTGTTGTTGTTGTTGTCCTTCCTAGGCTGTAACTATGTTGTTGTTGTTGTTGTCCTTCCTAGGCTGTAACTATGTTGTTGTTGTCCTTCCTAGGCTGTAACTATGTTGTTGTTGTCCTTCCTAGGCTGTAACTATGTTGTTGTTGTCCTTCCTAGGCTGTAATGTTGTTGTTGTTGTTGTTGTCCTTCCTAGGCTGTAACTATGTTGTTGTCCTTCCTAGGCTGTAACTATGTTGTTGTCCTTCCTAGGCTGTAACTATGTTGTTGTTGTTGTTGTCCTTCCTAGGCTGTAACTATGTTGTTGTTGTCCTTCCTAGGCTGTAACTATGTTGTTGTTGTCCTTCCTAGGCTGTAACTATGTTGTTGTTGTCCTTCCTAGGCTGTAACTATGTTGTTGTTGTCCTTCCTAGGCTGTAATGTTGTTGTTGTTGTTGTTGTTGTCCTTCCTAGGCTGTAATGTTGTTGTTGTTGTTGTTGTTGTCCTTCCTAGGCTGTAACTATGTTGTTGTTGTTGTCCTTCCTAGGCTGTAACTATGTTGTTGTCCTTCCTAGGCTGTAACTATGTTGTTGTCCTTCCTAGGCTGTAACTATGTTGTTGTTGTTGTTGTCCTTCCTAGGCTGTAACTATGTTGTTGTTGTCCTTCCTAGGCTGTAACTATGTTGTTGTTGTCCTTCCTAGGCTGTAACTATGTTGTTGTTGTCCTTCCTAGGCTGTAACTATGTTGTTGTTGTCCTTCCTAGGCTGTAATGTTGTTGTTGTTGTTGTTGTCCTTCCTAGGCTGTAACTATGTTGTTGTTGTCCTTCCTAGGCTGTAACTATGTTGTTGTCCTTCCTAGGCTGTGACTATGTTGTTGTCCTTCCTAGGCTGTAACTATGTTGTTGTTGTTGTTGTCCTTCCTAGGCTGTAACTATGTTGTTGTCCTTCCTAGGCTGTAACTATGTTGTTGTTGTCCTTCCTAGGCTGTAACTATGTTGTTGTCCTTCCTAGGCTGTGACTATGTTGTTGTCCTTCCT
This sequence comes from Oncorhynchus nerka, assembly GCF_034236695.1. Classification (NCBI taxonomy): domain Eukaryota; kingdom Metazoa; phylum Chordata; class Actinopteri; order Salmoniformes; family Salmonidae; genus Oncorhynchus; species Oncorhynchus nerka. Next base: position 43,376,584 of record NC_088424.1, on the reverse strand, counting down.
AGGCTGTAACTATGTTGTTGTTGTCCTTCCTAGGCTGTGACTATGTTGTTGTCCTTCCTAGGCTGTAACTATGTTGTTGTTGTTGTTGTCCTTCCTAGGCTGTAACTATGTTGTTGTTGTCCTTCCTAGGCTGTAACTATGTTGTTGTTGTCCTTCCTAGGCTGTAACTATGTTGTTGTTGTCCTTCCTAGGCTGTAACTATGTTGTTGTTGTCCTTCCTAGGCTGTAACTATGTTGTTGTTGTCCTTCCTAGGCTGTAACTATGTTGTTGTTGTTGTCCTTCCTAGGCTGTAACTATGTTGTTGTTGTTGTCCTTCCTAGGCTGTAACTATGTTGTTGTTGTTGTCCTTCCTAGGCTGTAACTATGTTGTTGTTGTCCTTCCTAGGCTGTAACTATGTTGTTGTTGTCCTTCCTAGGCTGTAACTATGTTGTTGTTGTTGTCCTTCCTAGGCTGTAACTATGTTGTTGTTGTTGTCCTTCCTAGGCTGTGACTATATTGTTGTTGTCCTTCCTAGGCTGTGACTATGTTGTTGTTGTTGTTGTTGTCCTTCCTAGGCTGTAACTATATTGTTGTTGTCCTTCCTAGGCTGTGACTATGTTGTTGTTGTTGTCCTTCCTAGGCTGTGACTATGTTGTTGTTGTTGTTGTTGTCCTTCCTAGGCTGTAACTATATTGTTGTTGTCCTTCCTAGGCTGTGACTATGTTGTTGTTGTTGTTGTCCTTCCTAGGCTGTGACTATGTTGTTGTTGTTGTCCTTCCTAGGCTGTGACTATGTTGTTGTTGTTGTCCTTCCTAGGCTGTAACTTGTTGTTGTTGTCCTTCCTAGGCTGTAACTATGTTGTTGTTGTCCTTCCTAGGCTGTAACTATGTTGTTGTCCTTCCTAGGCTGTAACTATGTTGTTGTCCTTCCTAGGCTGTAACTATGTTGTTGTTGTTGTTGTCCTTCCTAGGCTGTAACTATGTTGTTGTTGTCCTTCCTAGGCTGTAACTATGTTGTTGTTGTCCTTCCTAGGCTGTAACTATGTTGTTGTTGTCCTTCCTAGGCTGTAATGTTGTTGTTGTTGTTGTTGTCCTTCCTAGGCTGTAACTATGTTGTTGTCCTTCCTAGGCTGTAACTATGTTGTTGTCCTTCCTAGGCTGTAACTATGTTGTTGTTGTTGTCCTTCCTAGGCTGTAACTATGTTGTTGTTGTCCTTCCTAGGCTGTAATGTTGTTATGTTGTTGTTGTCCTTCCTAGGCTGTAACTATGTTGTTGTTGTCCTTCCTAGGCTGTAACTATGTTGTTGTTGTCCTTCCTAGGCTGTAACTGTTGTTGTTGTTGTTGTCCTTCCTAGGCTGTAATGTTGTTGTTGTTGTTGTTGTTGTCCTTCCTAGGCTGTAACTATGTTGTTGTTGTTGTCCTTCCTAGGCTGTAACTATGTTGTTGTTGTTGTCCTTCCTAGGCTGTAACTATGTTGTTGTCCTTCCTAGGCTGTAACTATGTTGTTGTTGTTTGTTGTCCTTCCTAGGCTGTAACTATGTTGTTGTTGTCCTTCCTAGGCTGTAACTATGTTGTTGTTGTCCTTCCTAGGCTGTAACTATGTTGTTGTTGTCCTTCCTAGGCTGTAACTATGTTGTTGTTGTCCTTCCTAGGCTGTAACTATGTTGTTGTTGTCCTTCCTAGGCTGTAACTATGTTGTTGTCCTTCCTAGGCTGTAATGTTGTTGTTGTTGTTGTTGTCCTTCCTAGGCTGTAACTATGTTGTTGTTGTCCTTCCTAGGCTGTAACTATGTTGTTGTCCTTCCTAGGCTGTGACTATGTTGTTGTCCTTCCTAGGCTGTAACTATGTTGTTGTTGTTGTTGTCCTTCCTAGGCTGTAACTATGTTGTTGTCCTTCCTAGGCTGTAACTATGTTGTTGTTGTCCTTCCTAGGCTGTAACTATGTTGTTGTTGTCCTTCCTAGGCTGTGACTATGTTGTTGTCCTTCCTAGGCTGTAACTATGTTGTTGTTGTTGTTGTCCTTCCTAGGCTGTAACTATGTTGTTGTTGTCCTTCCTAGGCTGTAACTATGTTGTTGTTGTCCTTCCTAGGCTGTAACTATGTTGTTGTTGTCCTTCCTAGGCTGTAACTATGTTGTTGTTGTCCTTCCTAGGCTGTAACTATGTTGTTGTTGTTGTTGTTGTTGTCCTTCCTAGGCTGTAACTATGTTGTTGTTGTTGTCCTTCCTAGGCTGTAACTATGTTGTTGTTGTTGTCCTTCCTAGGCTGTAACTATGTTGTTGTTGTTGTCCTTCCTAGGCTGTAACTATGTTGTTGTTGTTGTCCTTCCTAGGCTGTAACTATGTTGTTGTTGTCCTTCCTAGGCTGTAACTATGTTGTTGTTGTTGTTGTCCTTCCTAGGCTGTAACTATGTTGTTGTTGTCCTTCCTAGGCTGTAACTATGTTGTTGTCCTTCCTAGGCTGTAACTATGTTGTTGTTGTTGTCCTTCCTAGGCTGTAACTATGTTGTTGTTGTTGTCCTTCCTAGGCTGTAACTATGTTGTTGTTGTTGTCCTTCCTAGGCTGTGACTATGTTGTTGTCCTTCCTAGGCTGTAACTATGTTGTTGTTGTTGTCCTTCCTAGGCTGTAACTATGTTGTTGTTGTTGTCCTTCCTAGGCTGTAACTATGTTGTTGTTGTCCTTCCTAGGCTGTAACTATGTTGTTGTTGTCCTTCCTAGGCTGTAACTATGTTGTTGTCCTTCCTTCCTAGGCTGTAACTATGTTGTTGTTGTTGTCCTTCCTAGGCTGTAACTATGTTGTTGTTGTTGTCCTTCCTAGGCTGTAATGTTGTTGTTGTTGTCCTTCCTAGGCTGTAATGTTGTTGTTGTTGTCCTTCCTAGGCTGTAACTATGTTGTTGTCCTTCCTAGGCTGTGACTATGTTGTTGTCCTTCCTAGGCTGTAACTATGTTGTTGTTGTCCTTCCTAGGCTGTGACTATGTTGTTGTCCTTCCTAGGCTGTAACTATGTTGTTGTTGTTGTTGTCCTTCCTAGTTGTCCTTCCTAGGCTGTAACTATGTTGTTGTTGTCCTTCCTAGGCTGTAACTATGTTGTTGTTGTCCTTCCTAGGCTGTAACTATGTTGTTGTTGTCCTTCCTAGGCTGTAACTATGTTGTTGTTGTCCTTCCTAGGCTGTAACTATGTTGTTGTTGTTGTCCTTCCTAGGCTGTAACTATGTTGTTGTTTGTCCTTCCTAGGCTGTAACTATGTTGTTGTTGTTATCCTTCCTAGGCTGTAACTATGTTGTTGTTGTTGTCCTTCCTAGGCTGTAACTGTTGTTGTTGTTGTTGTCCTTCCTAGGCTGTAACTATGTTGTTGTTGTCCTTCCTAGGCTGTAACTATGTTGTTGTCCTTCCTAGGCTGTAACTATGTTGTTGTCCTTCCTAGGCTGTATGTTGTTGTCCTTCCTAGGCTGTAACTATGTTGTTGTTGTTGTCCTTCCTAGGCTGTAACTATGTTGTTGTTGTTGTCCTTCCTAGGATGTAACTATGTTGTTGTTGTCCTTCCTAGGCTGTAACTATGTTGTTGTTGTTGTCCTTCCTAGGCTGTAACTATGTTGTTGTTGTTGTCCTTCCTAGGCTGTAACTATGTTGTTGTTGTCCTTCCTAGGCTGTAACTATGTTGTTGTTGTCCTTCCTAGGCTGTAACTATGTTGTTGTTGTTGTCCTTCCTAGGCTGTAACTATGTTGTTGTTGTTGTCCTTCCTAGGCTGTAACTATGTTGTTGTTGTTGTCCTTCCTAGGCTGTAATGTTGTTGTTGTTGTCCTTCCTAGGCTGTAATGTTGTTGTTGTTGTCCTTCCTAGGCTGTAACTATGTTGTTGTCCTTCCTAGGCTGTAACTATGTTGTTGTTGTTGTTGTCCTTCCTAGGCTGTAACTATGTTGTTGTTGTTGTTGTCCTTCCTAGGCTGTAACTATGTTGTTGTTGTCCTTCCTAGGCTGTTGTTCTTGTCCTTCCTAGGCTGTGAACTATTTAACTTGTTGTTGTCCTTCCTAGGCTGTAACTATGTTGTTGTTGTCCTTCCTAGGCTGTAACTATGTTGTTGTTGTCCTTCCTAGGCTGTGACTATGTTGTTGTCCTTCCTAGGCTGTAACTGTTGTTGTTGTTGTTGTCCTTCCTAGGCTGTGACTATGTTGTTGTCCTTCCTAGGCTGTAACTATGTTGTTGTTGTCCTTCCTAGGCTGTGACTATGTTGTTGTCCTTCCTAGGCTGTAACTATGTTGTTGTTGTTGTTGTCCTTCCTAGGCTGTAACTATGTTGTTGTTGTCCTTCCTAGGCTGTAACTATGTTGTTGTCCTTCCTAGGCTGTAACTATGTTGTTGTTGTTGTCCTTCCAAGGCTGTAACTATGTTGTTGTTGTTGTCCTTCCTAGGCTGTAACTATGTTGTTGTTGTCCTTCCTAGGCTGTAACTATTTAGGCTTGTTGTTGTTGTCCTTCCTAGGCTGTAACTATGTTGTTGTTGTCCTTCCTAGGCTGTAACTATGTTGTTGTTGTCCTTCCTAGGCTGTAACTATGTTGTTGTTGTCCTTCCTAGGCTGTAACTATGTTGTTGTTGTCCTTCCTAGGCTGTAACTATGTTGTTGTTGTTGTCCTTCCTAGGCTGTAACTATGTTGTTGTTGTTGTCCTTCCTAGGCTGTAACTATGTTGTTGTTGTTGTCCTTCCTAGGCTGTAACTATGTTGTTGTTGTTGTCCTTCCTAGGCTGTAACTATGTTGTTGTTGTTGTCCTTCCTAGGCTGTAACTATGTTGTTGTTGTTGTCCTTCCTAGGCTGTAACTATGTTGTTGTTGTTGTCCTTCCTAGGCTGTAACTATGTTGTTGTTGTCCTTCCTAGGCTGTAACTATGTTGTTGTCCTTCCTAGGCTGTAACTATGTTGTTGTCCTTCCTAGGCTGTAACTATGTTGTTGTCCTTCCTAGGCTGTAACTATGTTGTTGTTGTTGTCCTTCCTAGGCTGTAACTATGTTGTTGTTGTTGTCCTTCCTAGGCTGTAACTATGTTGTTGTTGTTGTCCTTCCTAGGATGTGACTATGTTGTTGTCCTTCCTAGGCTGTAACTATGTTGTTGTTGTTGTCCTTCCTAGGCTGTAACTATGTTGTTGTTGTTGTCCTTCCTAGGCTGTAACTATGTTGTTGTTGTCCTTCCTAGGCTGTAACTATGTTGTTGTTGTCCTTCCTAGGCTGTAACTATGTTGTTGTTGTTGTCCTTCCTAGGCTGTAACTATGTTGTTGTTGTTGTCCTTCCTAGGCTGTAACTATGTTGTTGTTGTTGTCCTTCCTAGGCTGTAATGTTGTTGTTGTTGTCCTTCCTAGGCTGTAATGTTGTTGTTGTTGTCCTTCCTAGGCTGTGACTATGTTGTTGTCCTTCCTAGGCTGTAACTATGTTGTTGTTGTTGTTGTCCTTCATAGGCTGTAACTATGTTGTTGTTGTTGTTGTCCTTCCTAGGCTGTAACTATGTTGTTGTTGTCCTTCCTAGGCTGTAACTATGTTCTTGTCCTTCCTAGGCTGTGACTATGTTGTTGTCCTTCCTAGGCTTTAACTATGTTGTTGTTGTCCTTCCTAGGCTGTAACTATGTTGTTGTTGTCCTTCCTAGGCTGTAACTATGTTGTTGTTGTCCTTCCTAGGCTGTAACTATGTTGTTGTTGTCCTTCCTAGGCTGTGACTATGTTGTTGTCCTTCCTAGGCTGTAACTATGTTGTTGTTGTTGTTGTCCTTCCTAGGCTGTGACTATGTTGTTGTCCTTCCTAGGCTGTAACTATGTTGTTGTTGTCCTTCCTAGGCTGTGACTATGTTGTTGTCCTTCCTAGGCTGTAACTATGTTGTTGTTGTTGTTGTCCTTCCTAGGCTGTAACTATGTTGTTGTTGTCCTTCCTAGGCTGTAACTATGTTGTTGTTGTCCTTCCTAGGTTGTTGTTGTTGTCCTTCCTAGGCTGTAACTATGTTGTTGTTGTTGTCCTTCCTAGGCTGTAACTATGTTGTTGTTGTCCTTCCTAGGCTGTAACTATGTTGTTGTTGTCCTTCCTAGGCTGTAACTATGTTGTTGTTGTCCTTCCTAGGCTGTAACTATGTTGTTGTTGTCCTTCCTAGGCTGTAACTATGTTGTTGTCCTTCCTAGGCTGTAACTATGTTGTTGTTGTTGTCCTTCCTAGGCTGTAACTATGTTGTTGTTGTCCTTCCTAGGCTGTGACTATGTTGTTGTCCTTCCTAGGCTGTAACTATGTTGTTGTTGTTGTTGTCCTTCCTAGGCTGTGACTATGTTGTTGTCCTTCCTAGGCTGTAACTATGTTGTTGTTGTCCTTCCTAGGCTGTGACTATGTTGTTGTCCTTCCTAGGCTGTAACTATGTTGTTGTTGTTGTTGTCCTTCCTAGGCTATAACTATGTTGTTGTTGTCCTTCCTAGGATGTAACTATGTTGTTGTCCTTCCTAGGCTGTAACTATGTTGTTGTTGTTGTCCTTCCTAGGCTGTAACTATGTTGTTGTTGTTGTCCTTCCTAGGCTGTAACTATGTTGTTGTTGTCCTTCCTAGGCTGTAACTATGTTGTTGTCCTTCCTAGGCTGTGACTATATTGTTGTTGTCCTTCCTAGGCTGTGACTATGTTGTTGTTGTTGTCCTTCCTAGGCTGTGACTATGTTGTTGTTGTTGTTGTTGTTGTCCTTCCTAGGCTGTAACTATATTGTTGTTGTTGTTGTCCTTCCTAGGCTGTAACTATGTTGTTGTTGTCCTTCCTAGGCTGTAACTATGTTGTTGTTGTCCTTCCTAGGCTGTAACTATGTTGTTGTCCTTCCTAGGCTGTAACTATGTTGTTGTTGTTGTTGTTGTCCTTCCTAGGCTGTAACTATGTTGTTGTTGTTGTCCTTCCTAGGCTGTAACTATGTTGTTGTTGTTGTCCTTCCTAGGCTGTAACTATGTTGTTGTTGTTGTCCTTCCTAGGCTGTAATGTTGTTGTTGTTGTCCTTCCTAGGCTGTGACTATGTTGTTGTCCTTCCTAGGCTGTAACTATGTTGTTGTTGTTGTTGTCCTTCCTAGGCTGTAACTGTTGTTGTTGTTGTTGTCCTTCCTAGGCTGTAACTATGTTGTTGTTGTCCTTCCTAGGCTGTAACTATGTTGTTGTCCTTCCTAGGCTGTGACTTGTTGTTGTCCTTCCTAGGCTTTAACTATGTTGTTGTTGTCCTTCCTAGGCTGTAACTATGTTGTTGTTGTCCTTCCTAGGCTGTGACTATGTTGTTGTCCTTCCTAGGCTGTAACTATGTTGTTGTTGTCCTTCCTAGGCTGTAACTATGTTGTTGTCCTTCCTAGGCTGTAACTATGTTGTTGTTGTCCTTCCTAGGCTGTAACTGTTGTTGTTGTCCTTCCTAGGCTGTAACTATGTTCCTTCCTAGGCTGTTGTTGTTGTCCTTCCTAGGCTGTAACTATGTTGTTGTTGTCCTTCCTAGGCTGTAACTATGTTGTTGTTGTTGTCCTTCCTAGGCTGTAACTATGTTGTTGTTGTTGTCCTTCCTAGGCTGTAACTATGTTGTTGTCCTTCCTGTTGTTGTTGTCCTTCCTAGGCTGTACTATGTTGTTATGTTGTTGTTGTCCTTCCTAGGCTGTAACTATGTTGTTGTTGTCCTTTGTTGTTGTTGTCCTTCCTAGGCTGTAACTATGTTGTTGTTGTCCTTCCTAGGCTGTAACTATGTTGTTGTCCTTCCTAGGCTGTAACTATGTCCTTCCTTCCTAGGCTGTAACTGTTGTTGTTGTTGTCCTTCCTAGGCTGTAACTGTTGTTGTTGTTGTCCTTCCTAGGCTGTAACTATGTTGTTGTTTGTCCTTCCTAGGCTGTAACTATGTTGTTGTTGTCCTTCCTAGGCTGTAACTATGTTGTTGTTGTCCTTCCTAGGCTGTAACTATGTTGTTGTTGTCCTTCCTAGGCTGTAACTATGTTTGTTGTTGTCCTTCCTAGGCTGTAACTATGTTGTTGTTGTCCTTCCTAGGCTGTAACTATGTTGTTGTTGTTGTCCTTCCTAGGCTGTAACTATGTTGTTGTCCTTCCTAGGTTGTCCTTCCTAGGCTGTAACTATGTGTTGTTGTCCTTCCTAGGCTGTAACTATGTTGTTGTTGTTGTTGTCCTTCCTAGGCTGTAACTATGTTGTTGTTGTCCTTCCTAGGCTGTAACTATGTTGTTGTTGTCCTTCCTAGGCTGTAACTATGTTGTTGTTGTCCTTCCTAGGCTGTAACTATGTTGTTGTTGTCCTTCCTAGGCTGTAACTATGTTGTTGTCCTTCCTAGGCTGTAACTATGTTGTTGTTGTTGTCCTTCCTAGGCTGTAACTATGTTGTTGTCCTTCCTAGGCTGTAACTATGTTGTTGTTGTTGTCCTTCCTAGGCTGTAACTATGTTATTGTTGTTGTCCTTCCTAGGCTGTAACTATGTTGTTGTTGTTGTTGTCCTTCCTAGGCTGTAACTATGTTGTTGTTGTTGTCCTTCCTAGGCTGTGTCCTTGTTGTTGTTGTCCTTCCTAGGCTGTAACTATGTTGTTGTTGTCCTTCCTAGGCTGTAACTATGTTGTTGTTGTTGTCCTTCCTAGGCTGTAACTAGGCTGTAACTTGTTGTTGTCCTTCCTAGGCTGTAACTATGTTGTTGTTGTCCTTCCTAGGCTGTAACTATGTTGTTGTTGTCCTTCCTAGGCTGTAACTATGTTGTTGTTGTTGTCCTTCCTAGGCTGTGACTATGTTGTTGTCCTTCCTAGGCTGTAACTATGTTGTTGTTGTTGTCCTTCCTAGGCTGTAATGTTGTTGTCCTTCCTAGGCTGTTGTTGTTGTTGTCCTTCCTAGGCTGTGACTATGTTGTTGTCCTTCCTAGGCTGTAACTATGTTGTTGTTGTTGTCCTTCCTAGGCTGTAACTATGTTGTTGTTGTCCTTCCTAGGCTGTAACTATGTTGTTGTGTTGTCCTTCCTAGGCTGTAACTATGTTGTTGTTGTTGTCCTTCCTAGGCTGTAACTATGTTGTTGTTGTTGTTGTCCTTCCTAGGCTGTAACTATGTTGTTGTTGTTGTTGTCCTTCCTAGGCTGTAACTATGTTGTTGTTGTCCTTCCTAGGCTGTAACTATGTTGTCCTTTGTGTGACTTGTCCTTCCTAGGCTGTAACTATGTTGTTGTTGTCCTTCCTAGGCTGTAACTATGTTGTTGTTGTCCTTCCTAGGCTGTAACTAGTTGTTGTTGTCCTTCCTAGGCTGTAACTATGTTGTTGTCCTTCCTGGCTGTAACTATGTTGTCCCTTTGTTGTTGTTGTCCTTCCTAGGCTGTAACTATGTTGTTGTTGTTGTTGTTGTCCTTCCTAGGCTGTGACTATGTTGTTGTCCTTCCTAGGCTGTAACTATGTTGTTGTTGTCCTTCCTTCCTAGGCTGTAACTATGTTGTTTGTCCTTCCTAGGCTGTAACTATAACTTGTTGTTGTTGTTGTCCTTCCTAGGCTGTAACTATGTTGTTGTTGTCCTTCCTAGGCTGTAACTATGTTGTTGTTGTCCTTCCTAGGCTGTAACTATGTTGTTGTTGTCCTTCCTAGGCTGTAACTATGTTGTTGTTGTCCTTCCTAGGCTGTAACTATGTTGTTGTTGTCCTTCCTTAACTATGTTGTTGTCCTTCCTAGGCTGTAACTATGTTGTTGTTGTTGTCCTTCCTAGGCTGTAACTATGTTGTTGTTGTCCTTCCTAGGCTGTGACTATGTTGTTGTCCTTCCTAGGCTGTAACTATGTTGTTGTTGTTGTTGTCCTTCCTAGGCTGTAACTGTAGGCTGTGACTATGTTGTTGTTGTCCTTCCTAGGCTGTAACTATGTTGTTGTTGTCCTTCCTAGGCTGTAACTATGTTGTTGTCCTTCCTAGGCTGTAACTATGTTGTTGTTGTTGTTGTCCTTCCTAGGCTGTAACTATGTTGTTGTTGTTGTCCTTCCTAGGCTGTAACTATGTTGTTGTTGTTGTCCTTCCTAGGCTGTAACTATGTTGTTGTTGTCCTTCCTAGGCTGTGACTATGTTGTTGTTGTTGTCCTAAGGCTGTATGTTGTTGTTGTTGTCCTTCCTAGGCTGTGACTATGTTGTTGTCCTTCCTAGGCTGTAACTATGTTGTTTGTTGTTGTTGTCCTTCCTAGGCTGTAACTGTTGTTGTTGTTGTTGTTGTCCTTCCTAGGCTGTAACTGTTGTCCTTCCTAGGCTGTAACTATGTTGTTGTTGTCCTTCCTAGGCTGTAACTATGTTGTTGTTGTCCTTCCTAGGCTGTAACTATGTTGTTGTTGTTGTCCTTCCTAGGCTGTAACTATGTTGTTGTTGTCCTTCCTGCTGTAACTATGTTGTTGTTGTTGTCCTTCCTAGGCTGTAAGGTTGTTGTCCTTCCTAGGCTGTAACTATGTTGTTGTGTCCTTCCTAGGCTGTGACTATGTTGTTGTTGTCCTTCCTAGGCTGTAACTATGTTGTTGTTGTTGTCCTTCCTAGGCTGTAACTATGTTGACTTGTTAGGTTGTCCTTCCTAGGCTGTAACTATGTTGTTGTTGTCCTTCCTAGGCTGTAACTATGTTGTTGTCCTTCCTAGGCTGTAACTATGTTGTTGTTGTTGTCCTTCCTAGGCTGTAACTATGTTGTTGTCCTTCCTAGGCTGTAACTTGTTGTCCTTCCTAGGCTGTAACTATGTTGTTGTCCTTCCTAGGCTGTAACTATGTTGTTGTCCTAGGCTGTAACTATGTTGTTGTTGTCCTTCCTAGGCTGTAACTATGTTGTTGTTGTCCTTCCTAGGCTGTAACTATGTTGTTGTTGTCCTTCCTAGGCTGTAACTATGTTGTTGTTGTCCTTCCTAGGCTGTAACTATGTTGTTGTTGTCCTTCCTAGGCTGTAACTATGTTGTTGTCCTTCCTAGGCTGTAACTATGTTGTTGTTGTCCTTCCTAGGCTGTAACTATGTTGTTGTCCTTCCTAGGCTGTAACTATGTTGTTGTCCTTCCTAGGCTGTAACTATGTTGTTGTTGTTGTCCTTCCTAGGCTGTAACTATGTTGTTGTTGTCCTTCCTAGGCTGTAACTATGTTGTTGTTGTCCTTCCTAGGCTGTGACTATGTTGTTGTTGTTGTTGTTGTACTTCCTAGGCTGTAACTATGTTGTTGTTGTCCTTCCTAGGCTGTGACAGCACGGGACTCGATGGCCAAGTCTCTGTACAGCTCTCTGTTTGATTGGATCGTCCTGCACATCAACCACGCTCTGCTCAACAGACGAGACATGGAGGAGGCCGTCTCTGTAAGAAAACCATTCACTGTACTGACCCAGAGACAACCCGTCACTGTACTGACCGAGACAACCCGTCACTGTACTGACCCAAAGACAACCCGTCACTGTACTAACCCAGAGACAACCATTCACTGTACTAACCCTAACCCAAAGACAACCCGTCACTGTGCTAACCCTAACCCAGAGACAACCCGTCACTGTACTAACCCTAACCCAGAGACAACCCGTCACTGCATTAACCCTAACACAGAGACATCCCGTCACTGTACTAACCCAGAGACAACCCGTCACTGTACTGACCCAGAGACAACCCGTCACTGTACTAACCCAGAGACAACCCGTCACTGTACTAACCCAGAGACAACCCGTCACTGTACTAACCCAGAGACAACCCGTCACTGTACTAACTCAGAGACAACCCGTCACTGTACTAACCCAGAGACAACCCGTCACTGTACTAACCCAGAGACAACCCGTTACTGTACTAACCCTAACCCAGAGACAACCCGTCACTGTACTGACCCAGAGACAACCCGTCACTGTGCTAACCCAGAGACAACCCGTCACTGTGCTAACCCAGAGACAACCCGTCACTGTACTAACCCAGAGACAACCCGTCACTGTACTAACCCAGAGACAACCCGTTACTGTACTAACCCTAACCCAGAGACAACCCGTCACTGTGCTGACCCAGAGACAACCCGTCACTGTGCTAACCCAGAGACAACCTGTCACTGTACTAACCCAGAGACAACCCGTCACTGTACTAACCCAGAGACAACCCGTCACTGTACTAACCCAGAGACAACCCGTCACTGTACTAACCCAGAGACAACCCGTCACTGTACTAACCCAGAGACAACCCGTCACTGTACTAACCCTAACCCAGAGACAACCTGTCACTGTACTAACCCAGAGACAACCCGTTACTGTACTAACCCTAACCCAGAGACAACCCGTCACTGTACTGACCCAGAGACAACCCGTCACTGTGCTAACACAGAGACAACCCGTCACTGTACTAACCCTAACCCAGAGACAACCCGTCACTGTACTGACCCAGAGACAACCCGTCACTGTGCTAACCCAGAGACAACCCGTCACTGTACTAACCCTAACCCAGAGACAACCCGTCACTGTACTAACCCTAACCCAGAGACAACCCGTCACTGTACTAACCCAGAGACAACCTGTCACTGTACTAACCCAGAGACAACCCGCCACTGTACTAACCCAGAGACAACCCGTCACTGTTCTAACCCAGAGACAACCCGTCACTGTACTAACCCAGAGACAACCCATCACTGTACTAATCCTAACCCAGAGACAACCATTCACTGTACTGACCCAGAGACAACCCGTCACTGTACTAACCCAGAGACAACCCGTCACTGTACTAACCCAGAGACAACCCGTCACTGTACTAACCCAGAGACAACCCTTCACTGTACTAACCCAGAGACAACCCGTCACTGTACGAACCCAGAGACAACCCATCACTGTACTAACCCTAACCCAGAGACAACCATTCACTGTACTGACCCAGAGACAACCCGTCACTGTACTAACCCAGAGACAACCCGTCACTGTACTAACCCAGAGACAAGTCACACTAACCCAGAGACAACCCGTCACTGTACTAACCCAGAGACAACCCGTCACTGTACTAACCCAGAGACAACCCGTCACTGTACTAACCCTAACCCAGAGACAACCCGCCACTGTACTAACCCAGAGACAACCCGTTACTGTACTAACCCAGAGACAACCCGTCACTGTACTAACCCTAACCCAGAGACAACCATTCACTGTACTAACCGAGACAACCCATCACTGTACAAACCCAGAGACAACCCATCACTGTACAAACCCAGAGACAACCCGTCACTGTACTAACCCAGAGACAACCCATCACTGTACTGACCCAGAGACAACCCGCCACTGTACTAACCCAGAGACAACCCGCCACTGTACTAACCCAGAGACAACCCGTCACTGTACTAACCCAGAGACAACCCGTCACTGTACTAACCCAGAGACAACCCATCACTGTACTAACCCTAACCCAGAGACAACAATTCACTGTACTGACCCAGAGACAACCCGTCACTGTACTAACCCAGAGACAACCCGTCACTGTACTAACCCAGAGACAACCCGTCACTGTACTAACCCAGAGACAACCCGTCACTGTACTAACCCAGAGACAACCCGTCACTGTACTAACCCTAACCCAGAGACAACCCGCCACTGTACTAACCCAGAGACAACCCGTCACTGTACTAACCCTAACCCAGAGACAACCATTCACTGTACTAACCGAGACAACCCATCACTGTACAAACCCAGAGACAACCCGTCACTGTACTAACCCAGAGACAACCCGTCACTGTACTAACCCTAACCCAGAGACAACCATTCACTGTACTAACCGAGACAACCCGTCACTGTACTAACCCAGAAACAACCCATCACTGTACTAACCCCAACCCTAACCTTAACCCTTTCGCTTCACATTCTGTAACGATCACTTCCAGTCAAAACCGCTGCCTCGCCAATTGTTTGACAAACTTTCACTGCAGATAAAAATAAGGTATTAGTAAGAGAGAGTGGTACAAAAGCACTGCTGTGTGACACACGGCCCAGGAGAGGAGAAAAATCAACACAACGGATTCATGACAGAATTCAGCTCAATCAATTGCATTTCAAATATTAATATTATGAATATTATTCTTTGTTTCGTTCCAGTGTTTGTCTATAGGTATCCTGGATATATTTGGTTTTGAGGACTTCCAGACGAACAGCTTTGAACAGTTCTGTATTAACTACTCCATCGAGAAAGTTCACTATTACTTTCATCAGCACGTCTTCACGCTGGAGCAGGTGAATTCTATACACTACTAGTAAACCCTTTACCACACCCCTTAAAGGGTACGTTAATGTAGTCTTTTCCCCTGGGTGATCAATAAAGCATCTATCTATTTGTCCACTCATCCATCCATCTATTCACTCATCCATCCATCTATTCACCCATCCATCCATCCACCCACCCCTTCATTCCTTCACTTATCCATCCATCTATCCATCCATCCACCCACCTGTTCATTCCTTCACTCATCCATCCATCTATTCACTCATCCATCCATCTATTCACTCATCCATCCATCCACCCACCCCTTCATTCCTTCACTTATCCATCCATCTATCCATCCATCCACCCACCTGTTCATTCCTTCACTCATCCATCCACCCATTAATTCATTCACTCACTCATCCATCCACCCATCCATCCATCCACCCCTTCATTCCTTCACTCATCCATCCATCTATCCATCCATCCATCCACCCCTTCATTCCTTCCTTCACTCATCCATCCATCCACCCACCTGTTCATTCCTTCACTCATCCATCCACCCATTAATTCCTTCACTCACTCATCCATCCATCCACTCATCCATCCACCCATTCATCCCTTCAGTCATCCATCTACCCATCCATCCCTTCAGTCATCCATCCACCCGTCCATTCCTTCATTCATCCATCCCTTCAGTCATCCATCCACCCGTCCATTCCTTCACTCATCCATCCCTTCAGTCATCCATCTATCCATCCACCCGTCCATTCCTTCACTCATCCATCCCTTCAGTCATCCATCTATCCATCCACCTGTCCATTCCTTCACTCATCCATCCCTTCAGTCATCCACCCATCCATTCCTCCACCCGTCCATCCCTTCAGTCATCCATCCACCCGTCCATTCCTTCACTCATCCATCCCTTCAGTCATCCATCCACCCGTTCATCCCTTCAGTCATCCATCCACCCATTAATTTGTTCATCCATGTATTCCAGGAGGAGTACCAGGCAGAAGGGATCAGCTGGAGTCCCATTGACTACAAAGACAACCTGGGCTGTATCCATCTGATCAGCCAGAAACCCACTGGACTGTTCCACATACTGGATGAGGAGAGCAAGTAGGTCTAGAAGGAGGGCCAAGAGTTTTACAAGTCAGGTCACATGGTTGTATCTCAATAGGCTGTAGTTACATCCTCTCCTTGTTTTAAACCTTTATCAGCACTGATCTAGAGGAAGTGGACAGGTGAAAAGAAGCTTACTGGTTTGGCTTCCTGTCTAGCTTTTTACCCAGCTAGGTATTTACAGTTCAGTGTTGAGTGGAGATTCATTTAATAGTCTGTCCACTGTCCTCTCTCTCTCCCTCTCTCTCTCTCCATGTCCTTAGTCTCTCCCAGTCCACAGACAACACCCTGTTGGAGAAGTTCAAGCAGCTGCATCATGATAACCCGTACTTTGTCCCCACCGCGGTGATGGAACCAGCCTTCATCATACAACACTTTACTGGGACCATCAAGTACCAGATTAAGGTAGGGATATAAACCAAGGATGTACATACACTGTACATTAATATTTATGTCATGTGGTACAGCTCTGTCTACACTTAACACTGCCAACTGCCCTTCTCTTAACCCCCTCCCTCTCTCTCTCTCTCTCTTCCCCTCCCTCTCACTTTTCCCCTCCCTCTCTCCCCTCTTCTCCCTCTCCCTCCTCCCCTCTTCCCCCTCTCCTTCCTCCCCTCTTCCCCCTCCCTCCTCCCCTCTTCCCCCTCTCTCTCCTCCCTCATCCCCCTTTCTCTCCTCCCCTCTTCCCCCTCTCTCTCCTCCCCTCTTCCCCCTCTCTCTCCTCCCCTCTTCCCCCTCTCTCTCCTCCCCTCTTCCCCCTCTCTCTCCTCTTCCCCCTCTTCTCCCCTTTCTCTCCTCCCCTCTTCCCCTCTCTCTCCTACCCTCTTCCCCCTTTCTCTCCTCCCCTCTTCCCCCCTTTCTCTCCTCCCCTCTTCCCCCCTTTCTCTCCTCCCCTCTTTCCCCCTCTCTCTCCTCCCTCTTTCCCCTCTCTCTCCTCCCCTCTCTTCCCCCTTTCTCTCCTCCCCTCTTTCCCCCTCTCTCTCCTCCCCTCTTTCCCCCTCTCTCTCTCCTCCCCTCTTTCCCCCCTCCCTCTCTCTCGTCTCTCTTCTCTCTCCTCCCCTCTTCCCCCCTCCCCCTCTCTCTTCATTTCTCCTCTTCCTCTCCTCCTCTCTGTCAGGATTTCCGGGAGAAGAACACGGACCACATGCGTCCGGAGATCGTGTCGTTACTACGCAGCAGTCAGCGGGCGTTCATGCGTCAGCTGATCATGATGATGAGGGATGATGGATTTAACATGATGATGAGGGATGTTAACAATGGTCAGATCCTGATGGCTGTGGCCTTTTTCCGATGGGGAATCCTCCGATCGACCATACACATCATAGCAGTCTTCAAGGAGGCCGATGGCGCATGATGATGGTTAACATGATGATGAGGATGATGGTTAACATGATGATGGTTAACATGATGATGAGGATGATGCAGCCGCAGGTACACTACATGATGAGGATGATGGTTTTAAGGACATTTACCCTCTCTCCTTGACCTGTCCAATCAGAGCTTTTCAGGGCTTTTCTTCATGACATGAATCAAGCCAGGGAAAAGTCTGGGCCATATTCATTAGTGTATAAGTAGCCTGTAATTGGCCAACAGTTTCATTTTCCTAGTCAGGTTGAGATGGTTGTGACTTGCCACACTAACGTATGGAGATGATGACGATAAGATTATTAACATGTTGATGAAGTTGATGATGATGAGGATGGTTAACATGATGATGAGGATGGTTAACATGAAGTTGATGATGATGAGGATGGTTAACATGATGATGATGAGGATGGTTAACATGATGATGATGAGGATGGTTAACATGATGATGGTGATGATGAGGATGGTTAACATGATGATGATGAGGATGGTTAACATGATGATGAGGATGGTTAACATGATAATGATGATGAGGATGATGGTTAACATGATGATGAGGATGGTTAACATGATGATGATGAGGATGATGGTTAACATGATGATGAGGATGATGGTTAACATGATGATGAGGATGATGGTTAACATGTTAAGGATGATGGTTAACATGATGATGAGGATGGTTAACATGATGATGAGGATGATGGTTAACATGATGAGGATGATGGTTAACATGATGATGGTTAACATGATGATGAGGATGATGGTTAACATGATGAGGATGATGGTTAACATGATGATGGTTAACATGATGATGAGGATGATGGTTAACATGATGATGAGGATGATGGTTAACATGATGAGGATGATGGTTAACATGATGATGAGGATGATGGTTAACATGATGATGAGGATGATGGTTAACATGATGAGGATGATGGTTAACATGATGATGAGGATGATGGTTAACATGTTAAGGATGATGGTTAACATGATGATGAGGATGATGGTTAACATGATGTGGATGATGGTTAACATGATGATGGTTAACATGTTAAGGATGATGGTTAACATGATGATGAGGATGATGGTTAACATGATGATGAGGACGATGGTTAACATGTTAAGGATGATGGTTAACATGTTAAGGATGATGGTTAACATGATGATGAGGATGATGGTTAACATGATGATGAGGATGATGGTTAACATGATGATGAGGATGATGGTTAACATGATGATGAGGATGATGGTTAACATGTTGAGGATGATGGTTAACATGTTGAGGATGATGGTTAACATGATGAGGATGGTGGTTAACATGATGATGGTTAACATGTTGAGGATGATGGTTAACATGATGATGAGGATGATGGTTAACATGATGATGAGGATGATGGTTAACATGATGATGAGGATGATGGTTAACATGATGATGGTTAACATGATGATGAGGATGATGGTTAACATGATGATGGTTAACATGATGATGAGGATGATGGTTAACATGATGAAGATGATGGTTAACATGATGAAGATGATGGTTAACATGATGATGAGGATGATGGTTGACATGATGAAGATGATGGTTAACATGATGAGGATGATGGTTAACATGATGAAGATGATGGTTAACATGATGAGGATGATGGTTAACATGATGAAGATGATGGTTAACATGATGAAGATGATGGTTAACATGATGAGGATGATGGTTAACATGATGATGAGGATGATGGTTAACATGTTAAGGATGATGGTTAACATGATGAGGATGATGGTTAACATGATGAGGATGATGGTGGTTAACATGATGAGGATGATGGTGGTTAACATGATGAGGATGATGGTTAACATGATGAGGATGATGGTTAACATGATGAGGATGATGGTTAACATGATGAGGATGATGGTTAACATGATGAGGATGATGGTTAACATGATGAGGATGATGGTTAACATGATGATGATGATGATGGTTAACATGATGAGGATGATGGTGGTTAACATGATGAGGATGATGGTTAACATGATGATGGTTAACATGATGAGGATGATGGTTAACATGATGAGGATGATGGTTAACATGATGATGATGATGATGGTTAACATGATGAGGATGATGGTTAACATGATGAGGATGATGGTGGTTAACATGATGAGGATGATGGTGGTTAACATGATGAGGATGATGGTGGTTAACATGATGAGGATGATGGTTAACATGATGAGGATGATGGTTAACATGATGAGGATGATGGTGGTTAACATGATGATGGTTAACATGATGATGAGGATGATGGTTAACATGATGAGGATGATGGTGGTTAACATGATGATGGTTAACATGATGATGAGGATGATGGTTAACATGATGAGGATGATGGTTAACATGTTAAGGATGATGGTTAACATGATGAAGATGATGGTTAACATGATGAGGATGATGGTTAACATGATGAAGATGATGGTTAACATGATGAGGATGATGGTTAACATGATGATGAGGATGATGGTTAACATGATGAGGATGATGGTGGTTAACATGATGAGGATGATGGTGGTTAACATGATGAGGATGATGGTTAACATGATGAGGATGATGGTTAACATGATGAGGATGATGGTTAACATGATGAGGATGATGGTTAACATGATGAGGATGATGGTGGTTAACATGATGAGGATGATGGTGGTTAACATGATGAGGATGATGGTTAACATGATGAGGATGATGGTTAACATGATGAGGATGATGGTTAACATGATGATGAGGATGATGGTTAACATGATGATGAGGATGATGGTTAACATGATGAGGATGATGGTTAACATGATGATGAGGATGATGGTTAACATGATGAGGATGATGGTTAACATGATGATGATTAACATGATGATGAGGATGATGGTTAACATGATGAAGATGATGGTTAACATGGAGAGGCCTGTGTTCTGTGTACTCCACAGCTCTGGTGAAACCCTCCTGTTGCATTACAGGGGAACTGAAGAGGAGACCCATCTTGGCTCTACAGAGACTGGCCAGGTAGGAGAGAGTTACCAGTTACCCCAGGATGGTAGGAGAGACTTACCAGATACCCCAGGGTGGTAGGAGAGACTTACTAGGTACCCCAGGGTGGTAGGAGAGAGTTACCAGTTACCCCAGGGTGGTAGGAGAGAGTTACCAGTTACCCCCGGGTGGTAGGAGAGAGTTACCAGATACCACAGGGTGGTAGGAGAGACTTACCAGATACCCCAGGGTGGTAGGAGAGACTTACTAGGTACCCCAGGGTGGTAGGAGAGACCAGATACCACAGGGTGGTAGGAGAGACTTACCAGGTACCACAGGGTGGTAGGAGAGAGTTACCAGATACCCCAGGGTGGTAGGAGAGAGTTACCAGTTACCTCCGGGTGGTAGGAGAGACTTACCAGATACACCTGGGTGGTAGGAGAGACTTACTAGGCACCCCAGGGTGGTAGGAGAGACCAGATACCCCAGGGTGGTAGGAGAGACTTACCAGGTACCCCAGCGTGGTAGGAGAGACTTACCAGGTACCCCAGGGTGGTAGGAGAGACTTACCAGGTACCCCAGGGTGGTAGGAGAGACTTACCAGGTACCCCAGGGTGGTAGGAGAGACTTACCAGACACACCTGTGGAACAGATCCAGTGGAACAGCCACTTTACAATAGTGCATCTAGGTCTTTTAAGGGGGGGAGGGAGGGGGGGGAAGGATTACTTTATCCTATCCTAGGTATTCCTTAAAGAGGTGGGGTTTCCGGAGACACCTGAAACCCCACCTCTTTAAGGAATACCTAGGATAGGATAAAGTAATCCCCCTCCCCTCCCCCTTAAAAGACCTAGATGCACTATTGTAAAGTGGCTGTTCCACTGGATGTCATAAGGTGAAAGCACCAATTTGTAAGTCGCTCTGGATAAGAGCGTCTGCTAAATGACTTAAATGTAAATGTAAATGTAAATGAGGGAGAGACTTACCACATACCCCAGGGTGGTAGGAGAGACTTACCAGGTACCCCAGGGTGGTAGGAGAGACTTACCAGGTACCCCAGGGTGGTAGGAGAGAATTACCAGGTACCCCAGGGTGGTAGGATAGACTTTCCAGGTACCCCAGTGTGGTAGGAGAGACTTACCGGGTACCCCAGGGTGGTAGGAGAGACTTACCAGGTACCCCAGAGTGGTAGGAGAGACTTACCAGATACACCTGGGTGGAGGGAGAGACTTACCACATACCCCAGGGTGGAGGGAGAGACTTACCACATACCCCAGGGTGGAGGGAAAGACTTACCACACACCCCAGGGTGGTAGGAGAGACTTACCAGATACACCTGGGTGGTAGGAGAGACTTACCACATACCCCAGGTTGGAGGGAGAGACTTACCACGTACCCCAGGGTGGAGGGAGAGACTTACCACATACCCCAGGTTGGAGGGAGAGACTTACCACATACCCCAGGTTGGAGGGAGAGACTTACCACATACCCCAGGGTGGAGGGAGAGACTTACCACATACCCCAGGATGGAGGGAGAGACTTACCACATACCCCAGGTTGGAGGGAAAGACTTACCACATACCCCAGGGTGGTAGGAGAGACTTACCACGTACCCCAGGTTGGAGGGAGAGACTTACCACGTACCCCAGGGATGGCTAATCCTATCCACAGAGGACTGGTGTGGATGCAGGCTTCTGTTCCAGCCAAGCAATAACACACCTGATTCAACTAAACTAATCCTTCTTCTCCATCCACAGCTCCCGGCTGGACTTCTCATTTGACCGGTCTGATGACCACCCTCTGGAGGTGTTAGAGGACATTTTCGTCAGCTATGAGAACAGGAAGTAAGTGGGAATGGTGTGAATGCAGGACGCAGGTTGTTGAGGGAATGTTACATACTGTACTGCGTACATTTTGAACTTCAGTATTTTCAAAAAGAACCCTGCTGTAACCAAGTCTGCTGTAACCAAGTCTGCTGTAACCAAGTCTGCTGTAACCAAGTCTACCATTGTCCCGACGTAAATACAGTTGCCTTCAGAAAGTATTCACACCCCTTGACGTTTTTCTACGTTTTATTTTTACAAAGTGGAAAATGGATTTAACTGTTATTGTTTTGATGATCTACACAAAATACTCTGTAATGTCAAAGTGGAGGAACAAAAAATTAAAATGTCTAATATCTTGATTTAGATAAGTGTTCAACCCCCTGAGTTAATACATCACTGTTGGTGTCGATTAGAGCTGTGAGTGTTTCTGGGTAAGTCTCTGAGTGTGATTAGAGCTGTGAGTGTTTCTGGGTAAGTCTCTGAGAGCAATTAGAGCTGTGAGTGTTTCTGGGTAAGTCTCTGAATGTGATTAGAGCTGTGAGTGTTTCTGGGTAAGTCTCTGAGAGTGATTTGAGTTGTGAGTGTTTCTGGGTAAGTCTCTGAGTGTGATTAGAGCTGTGAGTGTTTCTGGGTAAGTCTCTGAGAGTGATTAGAGCTGTGAGTGTTTCTGGGTAGGTCTCTGAGAGTGATTAGAGCTGTGAGTGTTTCTGGGTAGCTCTGAGAGTGAGTAGAGCTGTGAGTGTTTCTGGGTAGGTCTCTGAGAGTGATTAGAGCTGTGAGGCTTTCTGGGTAAGTCCCTGAGCGCTTTCCACATCTGGATTGTGCAACATTTTCCCTGTGCTTGACTTCATTCCGTTTATTTTTTATCCTGAAAAACTCCCCCGTCCTTAACGATTACAAGCATAACATGATGCAGCCACAACTATGCTTGAAAATATGAAGTTGTGGTACTCAGTAATGTGTTGTATTGGATTTGGCCAAAACATAACACTTTGTATTCAGGACAAATAGTTTATTATTTTGCCAATTTTTTGCAGTATTACTTTACTGCCTTGTTGTAAACAGGATGCATGTTTTAGAATATTTTGATTCTGTACAGGCTAACTTCTTTTCACTCTATCATTTAGGTTAGTATTGTGGAGTAACTACAATGTTGTTGATGCATCCTCAGGTTTCTCCTATCACAGCCATTAAATCAAATCAAATTGCTTTATATAGCCCTTCGTACATCAGCTGATATCTCAAAGTGCTGTACAGAAACCCAGCCTAAAACCCCAAACACTTTTAAAGTCACCATTGGTGAAATCCCTGAACAGTTTCCTTCCTCTCCGGCAACTGAGTTATGAAGAACGCCTGTATCTTTGTAGTGACTGGATGTATTGATACACCATCCAAGGTGTAATTAATAACTTCACCATGCTCAAAGGGATATTCAATGTCTGCCTTTTTAAAAATATATATATATATTCGTTATGAGGCACTGAAAAACCTCCCTGGTCTTTGTGGTTGAATCTGTGTTTGAAATTCACTACTCGACTGACAGCACCTTAAAGATAATTGTATGTGTGGGGGTACAGAGATGAGGTAGTCATTCAAAATTATGTGACTTGTTAAGCAAATTTTTACTGCTGAACTTATTTAGGCTTGCCCTCACAAAGGTGTTGAATACTTATTAACTCAAGACATTTCACCTTTTCATAAAAAAAAAAAATTGTAAACATTTCTATAAACATAATTCCACTTTAACATTATTGTGTGTATGTGTGGCCAGTGACGACAAAAAAATCTACACGTAAATGTAATTTTTAAAAAAAGTTTAATTCAGGCTGTCACACAACAAAAGGTGTAGAAAGTCCAGGGCTGTGAATACTTTCTGAAACCACTGTAATCACTGGTCCTTGTCCTTCATCTTTGGCTGGGAAACACAGTTTACCTCCATCTCTCTGTCTTCTCTCCACATAGAAAGACCAAAGGCAGCAAGCGCAAACAGCTCATTCCCAAGGTAATGTATTAGTAGTGGACTTTATCAAAAAGGAATATATGGGTTTATATTACTGCACTTTTACCTGGGGCCAGGAGTTTTTCCTGGTATGGTTTACGTAGACAGGAAAACCTCATGGCCTTGTCTGTAACCATATTACAACACTATGTCATTGCAGTGCAGGTGTGATTTGATTAGATTAATTTGATTAAAATCAAGCTTTATTTTTTGGGGGGGTTGGTTGGTTGGTTGGTTGATTGACGTGTGTTGTTCTACAGAATCTGATGAACTCCCGGTCCCTGAAGCACATAGTGGGTCTGACGCGCCACGACCTCACCCCCCGCTCTCTGCTCCACCCACACCCGAGGAAGCAACCGTCCAGCATCAGCGCTCAGTTCCAGGTCTGCTTCCCCAACACAGACACGCAGGCACACTCACTCACTCACTCACTCACTCGCGCACACACACACACACACACACCCCTACCAGCCTGATCAGAATAGAGTAGCGGTGTGTGTGTGTGTGTGTGTGTGTGTGTATATCACTTCAAATCCATTAAAGATCACTAATGGGAGCAGCAAACAACAGCGAGTGGCGCCTCCGTTAACTCTGCTGTCTGGCGTGATGCGATGTTGTTCTGCAGGCGTCTCTCAATCAGCTGCTGGAGACTGTGGGGAGAGCAGAGCCTTTCTTCATCCACTGTATTCGTTCCAATGCCGAGAAGGTAGGATCACATGTGTGCTCTGTACGTAGGACGATAGTGTTTTACACATTGGTCATTTGGCAGACGCTGATATCCAGAGAGACCTCCCTCCGGTCAGTTTTGATGACAGAATTTGTATCACTTTAATGCATTTACTGATGTAACTGTGTGTGTGTGTGTTCCTCCTTATAGAAGGAGATGCTGTTTGACGACGCTCTAGTTTTACAGCAGATGAGGTACACGGGCATGTTGGAGACGGTACGCATCAGGAAGTCTGGCTACAATGCCAAGTTCACCTTTAAGGTAGGATACACCAACAGCGCTGTACAAATGAATGAGCAAATGTCTAAATCTGACCTAATACATATGAAGGGTACCGAACCACTAAATGAGCACAGATACTAAGCCATCAGAACTCTCATGCTGCTGCCGTTCTCTAAAACAAAACTTTTTGAGGTTTTGAAAGCTGGATATAAGGGTGTGGATAAAAAGCAATCCCCTGATTGTCTAAAAGGTCATGCTTATTGTTTATTGAGTCATTTTGATAAGAGATGGCCATATTAGATGCAGTGATTGATGGTGTTTTGATGTAGGAGTTCCTAGAGAGGTTTAAGGTGTTGCTGCCAAAAGAAGCCACCTCAGCACCGAAGGACATAGCGAACCTGCTACAGAAGATGGGCCTGGGACAGAGCACATACCAGATTGGGAAAACTAAGGTAACACTTCTTGGCCCCATATAAAAACATCATAACACTAATACTAAATAAATGCATTTGATTTGTTATAGCACTTTTTCAAGAACGGAAAGTACTTTACATATCCCAAATGACGACATCACGACGACATCATCATCACAACAACATAACAACATTCAAGTAGCCAAGGAAGACTGAATAAAATGTTTTTTAAAAATCCAACAGTAAAAGGGAAAGGAGTCCAGTGTAAATGTCTTCATCCCTCCCCCAGGTGTTCCTAAAGGAGAGGGAGAGGCAGCATCTGCAGGACACCCTGAACAAGGAAGTGATGCGTCACATCGTCATCCTCCAGCGCTGGTTCAGGGCCTGTCTGATCAGGAGACACTTCCTCTGCAAGAAAGATGCTGCCATCAGAATACAGGTTAGTACCTATATGGTAGAGACATGATCATTCATGTAGCTATGGAAACCATGATCATACTGGTAGCTATGGAAACCATTGTCATACAGGTAGCTATGGCCGAGACCATGATCATTCATGTAGCTATGGAAACCATGATCATACTGGTAGCTATGGAAACCATTGTCATACAGGTAGCTATGGAAACCATTGTCATACAGGTAGCTATGGCAGAGACCATGATCATTCATGTAGCTATGGAAACCATGATCATACAGGTAGCTATGGAAACCATGGTCATACAGGTAGCTATGGTAGAAACCATGATCATACAGGTAGCTATGGAAACCATGGTCATACAGGTAGCTATGGAAACCATGGTCATACAGGTAGCTATGGAAACCATGGCCATACAGGTAGTTATGGAAACCATGGTCATACAGGTAGCTATGGAAACCATGATCATACAGGTAGCTATGGAAACCATGGTCATACAGGTAGCTATGGAAACCATGGTCATACAGGAAGCTATGGTAGAAACCATGGTCATACAGGTAGCTATGGAAACCATGATCACACAGGTAGCTATGGAAACCATGATCATACAGGTAGCTATGGAAACCATTATCATACAGGTAGCTATGGAAACCATGATCATACAGGTAGCTATGGAAATCATGATCATACAGGTAGCTATGGAAACCATGATCATACAGGTAGCTATTGCTTTAAACCACAACAATGTGTACAGGGCCTATCCCAGGTCTAGTAAAATAGTATTGTATTTGGGTATTTCCAGAGAGCGCTGTATGATAAATTCTCCCTGGGTTGTGTCCCTGTGTGATAGGGTAAGATTCATGTTTTTTGTACAATGGTGCAGCTATTGTGTCCTAGCTGAATTTCCCTACAGAGACAATAAAGTTGATCTCATCTTCTCCTCTAGCGATGTTGGCTGGCGTTCCGAGCGGACAACAGGTGCCTTGCGGCCACAGTGATCCAGGCGGCATGGAGAGGTTCTCAGGAGAGGACAGACTACTTGAGAATGAGGAACAGCGTCAAGAAAATGCAGGCACTGATCAGGAACAAACAAGGTCCAGACAGGTACTAAGACTTTATGTATTTGTCTAACTTACTAATGGACAATAAAAGTTGAAGAACTTTAAACTTCAGGGCCCTGAGTTTTTTAACTGACCAGGACAAATGTCTGGCCCTACTTCTAGCACTAAGGCTGAGGGAGAGAAGCCCGCCACGCCTCCCCAGCTCCCTCCCAAAACGCAGTCCAAGCATCAGTACCAAAGCCAGCACCAGAGAAACCTGGAGAGGACGGAGCTGTGGAGGAGGCAGCACAGTGAGGAACACGGTCCCAACAGAAGCCCCGAGACAGGCCCAGAAGTCAATGGACAAAAGGCCGCCCAGAGGAACACAGAGATGGAGAAGAGAGAGGGAAGAGGCTCTCCACCTCCCCTCAACAGACCTCTCTCCTTCCCGCTAGACGCCAAGGCTGGCAGGTACTGTATGTTACACTCTCATTCCTCACCTCTCTCCCGCTCACCCCATTCTTCACCACTTACCTCTCCACTGTGGTAGCTGATGTGTGGTGAGCTTTCAGGCACGAGCATTCTTACTTTAATACCAACGCACCTGTAGCATACACTATTTGGCATGAAGGATATTTTAAGAGCGCAGACAGCCACTCATCATTTCTAGAGCTTTAAGGCACAAAATGGCTGCCATGGCATCATTCAGGTGGGTGTCGGCTACTTATTGGTAGAGGATGAGTGAGCTCTCATCCCCACCACCAATACAATGTAAAGAGCTTTGATCACCTGCTGGAAAAGTGGTATATAAATTATATTATTACACAATGTAAACTGAATGCTGATTGGCTGACAGCCATGGTATATCAGACCGTATACCATGGGTATGACAAAATATGTATTTTTATCATATCACATTGAAACCAGTTTATAATAGCAATAAGGCACCTTGGGGTTTGTGTTATATGGCTAATATACAATGGCACTCCGTGTTGCGTCGTGCAAAGATTGGCCCTTAGCCGTGGTATATTGGCCATATACCACACCCTCTTGGGTCTTACTGTTTAAATGTAAATAGCTTTGAGCACCTGCCGGAAAAGTGGTATAAAAATGTATTATTATACAATGTAAAGTGCTTTGCTAGGTGTAAAAGCACTATACAAATCCATCTGATGTTTTTTAACAGGGATGGAGAGGGGGAGTCAACCAGCCCCCCCCATCACACAGGCTCGCTGAAGGGCTGCTCCACCTTGGAGGACAGTAAGGAGCGTGCTGAGGGATGGAATGTGAGCAGGAGGGAGGGAGGACACCAGGAAGACTCCCGCGCTGAGGTCCAGCGACCCAGGAATATGGAGGGGTTGCTGTGGTATGTTATGTCATGTTACGATAATGATATGTCATGTTACGGTAATGACATGTCATGCTATGATAATGATATGTCATGATAAGATAATATGTCATGATACGATAATGATATGTCATGTTACGGTAATGGTATGTCATGTTATGGTAATGATATGGCATGATACGATAATGATATGCCATGATACGATAATGACATGTCATGTTATGGTAATGATATGTCATGATATGATAATGATATGTCATGATACGATAATGATATGTCATGGTATGGTAATGATATGTCATGATACGATAATGATATGTCATGTTACAATAATGATATGTCATGATACGATAATGATATTTCATGTTACGATAATGATATGGCATGATACGATAATGATATGGCATGTTACGATAGTGATATGTCATGTTACGGTAATGATACGATAATCATATGTCATGTTATGATAATGATATGTCATGTTGCAATAATGATATGGCATGTTGTGATAATGATATGACATGATACGGTAATGATATGTCATGATACGAAAATGATATGTCATGTTATGATAATGATATGTTATGATAATGATATGTCATGTTGCGATAATGATATGTCATGTTGCGATAATGATTTCATGTTACGATAATGATATGTTATGGTAATGATATGCCATGATACGATAATGATATGTCATGTTACAATAATGATATGTCATGTTACAATAATGATATGTCATGATACGATAATGATATGTCATGATACGAAAATGATATGTCATGTTACGATAATGATGTGTCATGTTACGATAGTGATATGTCATGTTATGACAGCGATATGGCATGTTACGACAATGATATGTCATGATACGATAATGATATGTCATGTTATGATAATGATATGTCATGTTATGATAATGATATGTCATGTTGCGATAATAATATGTCATGTTGCGCTAATGATATGTCATGTTACGGTAATGATATGTCATGTTATGGTAATAATATGACATGTTGCGATAATGATATGTCATGTTACGATAATGATATGGTAATGATATGTCACGATACGATAATGATATGTCATGTCACGATAATGATATTATGTCATGTTACGATAATGATATGTCCAGTGGTGTAGCGGAAAGAGTAAACGTGATTTACATACTTTAGAAGAAAAAAATGTTTTTACCCAGCTTTTGCGGAAATCGTCTTTGCCAGTACAGCGAGCGGTGCTTTATTCACTGCGATCAGCGTTTTCTTACCACTACGTCACTGGTTATGTAATGTCTTAGTATTTCTCTTAACTCTACCTGTTAGGACCTTTTCAATGTCCTCTTGATATGATCTTGAATAAGTAGCCAGATATACTCTCATTGGCCAGTTTATTAGGTACACCCAACTAGTACCGGGTCGGACCCCCTTTTGCCTCCAGAACAGTCTGAATTCTTTGGTGAATGGAAATGTTGCTCAATTGGTATCAAGGGACCTAACGTGTGCCATGGAAACATTTCCCACACCATTACACCACCAGCCTGTACCGTTGACACCTGGCAGGATGTAGTCATGGACTCGTGCTGCTTACGCCAAATCCTGACTCTGCCATCAGCATGACTCAACAGGAACTGGGATTCATCAGACAATGTTTTTCCACTCCCCAATTGTCCATTGGTGGTGTTTCTGTGCCCACTGGAGCAGCTTCTTCTTGTTTTTAGCTGATAGGAGTGGAGCCTGATGTGGTCGTCTTCTGCAAATAGCCAATCCGTGACAAGGACCGACAAGTTGTGTGTTCCGAGATGCCGTTCTGCGCACCACTGTTATACTGCCACGTTGTTTGTCTGTTTGTGGCCCTCCTGTTAGCTTGAACGATTCTTGCCGTTCTCCTTCGACCTCTCATCAACACGCTGTTTTCACCCACAGGACTGCCGCTGATTGGATGTTTTTTGTTTGTCGCACCATTCTTGGTAAACCTTAGACACTGTTGTGCGTGAAAAGCCCAGGGGGCCAGACGTTTCTGAGATACTGGAACCGGCGCTCCTGGCACCGACGATCATACCACGCTCAATGACGCTTAGGTCACTCGTTTTGCCCATCCTAACATTCAAATTGAACAGTAACTGAAGGCTTCTATGCCTGTCTACGGCTTTATATAGCAAGCCACGGCCACGTGACTCACTGTCTGTAGGAGCGAACCATTTTCGTGAATGGGTGGTGTACCTAATAAACTGGCCACTGAGTCTCCCCATTCTCTGATTGTACTTTCATCAATATATTATAGATATTTCTGGAATTCTAACAAAGAGTTTACAGTTCACATTTCTCTCTGAAAACTCAGGAACTCTGGGTCGGTGTCAGACAGCTCTCCCATCGCTACTGAGGTACTGTTTTCTCATTCTGGGGTACTGTTTTCTCATTCTGAGGTACTGTTTTCTCATTCCGAGGTACTGTTTTCTCATTCCGGGCTACTGTTTTCTCATTCCGGGCTACTGTTTTCTCATTCCGGGGTACTGTTTTCTCATTCCGGGGTACTGTTTTCTCATTCCGGGGTACATTTACATCATTTAAGTCATTTAGCAGACGCTCTTATCCAGAGCGACTTACAAATGGTGCTTTCACCTTATGACATCCAGTGGAACAGCCACTTTACAATAGTGCATCTAGGTCTTTTAAGGGGGGGGGTGAGAAGGATTACTTTATCCTATCCTAGGTATTCCTTAAAGAGGTGGGGTTTCAGGTGTCTCCGGAAGGTGGTGATTGACTCCGCTGTCCTGGCGTCGTGAGGGAGTTTGTTCCACCATTGGGGGGCCAGAGCAGCGAACAGTTTTGACTGGGCTGAGCGGGAACTGTACTTCCTCAGTGGTAGGGAGGCGAGCAGGCCAGAGGTGGATGAACGGGTACTGTTTTCTCATTCCGAGGTACTGTTTTCTCATTCCGGGGTACTGTTTTCTCATTCCGAGGTACTGTTTTCTCATTCCGAGGTACTGTTTTCTCATTCCGAGGTACTGTTTTCTCATTCCGGGGTACTGTTTTCTCATTCCGGGGTACTGTTTTCTCATTCCGGGGTACTGTTTTCTCATTCCGAGGTACTGTTTTCTCATTCCGGGGTACTGTTTTCTCATTCCGGGGTACTGTTTTCTCATTCCGAGGTACTGTTTTCTCATTCCGGGGTACTGTTTTCTCATTCCGGGGTACTGTTTTCTCATTTCAGGGTACTGTTTTCTCATTCCGAGGTACTGTTTTCTCATTCCGAGGTACTGTTTTCTCATTCCGAGGTACTGTTTTCTCATTCCGGGGTACTGTTTTCTCATTTCAGGGTACTGTTCTCATTCTGAGGTACTGTTTTCTCATTCTGGGGTACTGTTTTCTCATACTGTCATAACTCTACTCACTATTACATCATTACGTGTCACATCTCTGCATATCACATATCACAAAAATGTAGGACCAAACACACATCACGACAAGAGACACCACAACATTGCGTAAAGAGAGACACCACAACACTGTGTAGAGACACCACAACATGGCATATCACATCTCTACAACTCACATCTCTAGATGTCACATCTCTAGATGTCCCACATCTCTGACTCACATCTCTAGATGTCCCATCTCTATGACTCACATCTCTAGATGTCCCATCTCTACGACTCACATCTCTACGACTCACATCTCTACGACTCACATCTCTAGATGTCACATCTCTAGACTCACATATCTACGACTCACATATCTACGGCTCACATCTCTACGACTCGCATCTCTAGATGTCACATCTCTACGACTCACACCTCTAGATGTCACACCTCTAGATGTCACATCTCTAGATGTCACATCTCTACGACTCGCATCTCTAGATGTCACATCTCTACGACTCACACCTCTAGATGTCACACCTACATAGGGAGCTAAGATGCTACGTGAAGGGCTACTGTATGTGAAATGTTATGTCTAAACATGCTACTGATGTTGACACACCCTTGGATGGATAGAACCCACTCTTCAGCTGGTCAGTAGGATGGATAGAACCCACTCTTCAGCTGGTCAGTAGGATGGATAGAACCCACTCTTCAGCTGGTCAGTAGGATGGATAGAACCCACTCTTCAGCTCCTCAGTAGGATGGATAGGTTCCACTCTTCAGCTGCTCAGTAGGATGGATAGAACCCACTCTTCAGCTGGTCAGTAGGATGGATAGAACCCACTCTTCAGCTGGTCAGTAGGATGGATAGAACCCACTCTTCAGCTGGTCAGTAGGATGGATAGAACCCACTCTTCAGCTGGTCAGTAGGATGGATAAAACTCACTCTTCAGCTGGTCAGTAGGATGGATAGATCCCACTCTTCAGCTGCTCAGTGGGATGGATAGAACCCACTCT
The DNA here is from genome assembly GCF_034236695.1 of Oncorhynchus nerka. Taxonomy (NCBI): domain Eukaryota; kingdom Metazoa; phylum Chordata; class Actinopteri; order Salmoniformes; family Salmonidae; genus Oncorhynchus; species Oncorhynchus nerka. The sequence goes on along the minus strand of NC_088424.1, from coordinate 43,344,610 downwards.
TCAGCTGGTCAGTAGGATGGATAAAACCCACTCTTCAGCTGCTCAGTAGGATGGATAGAACCCACTCTTCAGCTGGTCAGTAGGATGGATAGAACCCACTCTTCAGCTGCTCAGTAGGATGGATAGAACCCACTCTTCAGCTGGTCAGTAGGATGGATAGAACCCACTCTTCAGCTGGTCAGTAGGATGGATAGAACCCACTCTTCAGCTGGTCAGTAGGATGGATAGATCCCACTCTTCAGCTTGTCACAATGTTGAGGAGAGACAGAGCTCTCTGTAGGGAGAAGGAAGGGGGAGGAGAGACTGAGAGCTCTCTGTAGGGAGAAGGAAGGGGGAGGAGAAAGAGACAGCGCTCTCTTTAGGGAGAAGGAAGGTGGAGGAGAGACAGAGCTCTCTGTAGGGGGAGGAGAGACTGAGAGCTCTCTGTAGGGAGAAGGAAGGGGGAGGAGAGACAGAGCTCTCTGTAGGGAGAAAGAGAGACGGAGCTTTCTGTAGGGAGAAGGAGAGACAGAGCTTTCTGTAGGGAGAAGGAGAGACAGAGCTTTCTGTAGGGAGAAGGAGAGACTGAGAGCTTTCTGTAGGGAGAAGGAGGGAGACAGAGCTTTCTGTAGGGAGAAGGAGAGACAGAGCTTTCTGTAGGGAGAAGGAGAGACAGAGCTTTCTGTAGGGAGAAGGAGAGACAGAGCTTTCTGTAGGGAGAAGGAGAGACAGAGAGCTTTCTGTAGGGAGAAGGAGAGACAGAGCTTTCTGTAGGGAGAAGGAGAGACAGAGCTTTCTGTAGGGAGAAGGAGAGACAGAGCTTTCTGTAGGGAGAAGGAGAGACGGAGCTTTCTGTAGGGAGAAGGAGAGACGGAGCTTTCTGTAGGGAGAAGGAGAGACTGAGAGCTTTCTGTAGGGAGAAGGAGAGACAGAGCTTTCTGTGGGGAGAAGGAGAGACTGAGAGCTTTCTGTAGGGAGAAGGAGAGACGGAGCTTTCTGTAGGGAGAAGGAGAGACGGAGCTTTCTGTAGGGAGAAGGAGAGACTGAGAGCTTTCTGTAGGGAGAAGGAGAGACGGAGCTTTCTGTAGGGAGAAGGAGAGACGGAGCTTTCTGTAGGGAGAAGGAGAGACGGAGCTTTCTGTAGGGAGAAGGAGAGACGGAGCTTTCTGTAGGGAGAAGGAGAGACGGAGCTTTCTGTAGGGAGAAGGAGAGACTGAGAGCTTTCTGTAGGGAGAAGGAGAGACAGAGCTTTCTGTAGGGAGAAGGAGAGACTGAGAGCTTTCTGTAGGGAGAAGGAGAGACGGAGCTTTCTGTAGGGAGAAGGAGAGACGGAGCTTTCTGTAGGGAGAAGGAGAGACTGAGAGCTTTCTGTAGGGAGAAGGAGAGACAGAGCTTTCTGTAGGGAGAAGGAGAGACTGAGAGCTTTCTGTAGGGAGAAGGAGAGACTGAGAGCTTTCTGTGGGGAGAAGGAGAGACAGAGCTTTCTGTAGGGAGAAGGAGAGACAGAGCTTTCTGTAGGGAGAAGGAGAGACAGCTTTCTGTAGGGAGAAGGAGAGACGGAGCTTTCTGTAGGGAGAAGGAGAGACAGAGCTTTCTGTAGGGAGAAGGAGAGACAGAGCTTTCTGTAGGGAGAAGGAGAGACTGAGAGCTTTCTGTAGGGAGAAGGAAGGGGGAGGAGAGACTGTATTGTGCTAAGGATCCGGTGGCTGTTGCCGGGCCTGGGATTTATGTGCTACTACTACCCCTACAGACGCTGGGGAAAGGGGATGATCTGAAAACAAACTTCTCTGCTCTTAAAGTGATAGTGCAACATTGTTGCACTAAAACCCAGTTTCACCTGATCCTTGACAAAATGTTGCACTGTCCCTTTTAATAGTTTCCTTTCTAGGCACCAACACTTCCCACGTGTTACCTGTTAATAACGACCCACCTGATTGGCCCCCAGCATGACTGTGTTGTCGCATGTCATACAATCTCAGATGTTCAGTAATTTTGTTTTATCTCTCAGTTTCCGAAATGTTCTGATATTTCCACGGACGGGGCTAGTTTCAGCCTCCCAGATGAGAGCATAACCCGCAGAGACTCCAGCCAATCCCAGCCGACCACTCCTGATAGGTAAAGGCCATTCAGCCAACTAGAACACAGGAGTTATAGTCCATATTTTGACTGGATATGATACGGTATGTCATTATTTTTGTATGGAGTTCTACGAGAGAGTGTCAAATTACGTGAGGCTTATTTTTAATCAAATATATATGATTTTGTAACGTTTAGGCTGTTACATGTAAGTGGATGCAACTGGCATTCTGGCAACTTTGTTATGCCTGTTGTTCACACGTGTATCTACTGTAGCCTCTCATTGGCTAGAATGGTCCCACCTGATCTCGCCTCCTCCCGCTTGCCTTCCATTATTGAGGATGTATATTTCCGTTGTTAGAGCAGTAACTTCTTGTCAATATAATAGATCATCTTTTTTCCTGGACCAAGTGTGGAAAATTCTGCGTTTTCTTTGTCATGGTTACATGTTAACCCTTTGTGTTCCACAGGCTTGGCATCTTCAGTAAGTTTCGGAGGAAACGTCCGACTCGAAACTCACAGACAAATGCGTACAGGATGGTGACCAATGAGAATGCACCATCTGGGAAAGGAGGTACTATAATCCCACCCCCTACAGGAAACTGCTCGCTGTGTTGTCCACCTTTTAGACTGTGCTATGATGAAAACTATTTTAGTGCCTTTCACATCCTGTCTCTCCTCTACTACCATCTAGTGATCAATGGTATAATCTCAACCACACGTCCTCTCTCTATCTGTCTAAACACACACGTATCCTTACCTTACCTATAGCCACCTCTACCTCCTCCCTGTACACTGGGCGCCGTGGTAACAACAGTGAAGGGCGTGGTAACACTACCATCAGGATCAGCCGAGCCACGCGGGTCTCCGAGCAGTGGAATGCTTCTCTGGAACGGGAGATCACCGACACTGATGAGCTCCGACACCTGGATGAGTTCCTGGGGACCCAGGTGGGATACCTGTCTGGCACTCACCTGTAATCACCTCAGCTTCAGGATTGTTTCTGGTTTATTAGGATCTCTAGCCTGGTGTTAGATCTATTTGTGTTGACTTGCTAAGTCATTTTCAAGCACCACAAACTGATCTGGGTCCAGGCTACCAAACTGATCTGGGTCCAGGCTACTAAACTGATCTGGGTCCAGGCAACCAAACTGATCTGGGTCCAGGCTACCAAACTGATCTGGGTCCAGGCAACCAAACTGATATGGGTCCAGGCAACCAAACTGATATGGGTCCAGGCTACCAAAATTATCTGGGTCCAGGCTACCAAAGCCTTAGTCTTCAGAGGGTCTTTCATGAGCAGGTTTTGACTGCCTAACTTGCTCAGTCACTCATTCTCTTTCTCTCTCTCTGTGTCTCTCTCTGTCTGTCTCGGTCTGTCTCTCTCTCTCTCTGTCTCTCGCTCTGTCTCGCTCTGTCTGTATCTTTCTCTGTCTCTCGCTCTGTCTCACTCTCACTCTCTCCCTCCCTCCCTCTCTCTCTCACTCTCACTCTGTCTCTCTGTCTCTGTCACTTTGTCTCTGTCTCTCACACGTCTTATTGCAGAGGATTTTAAAGTTGAATCCAGGCTATTTTGAATAGTAGACTACTACTATGAAATAATGTACCTTCCTATACCTCCCAGGTAAACGAGCTGAGGACCAGGGTAAAGGCGCTGTCAGCCACAGAGATGATCTTCCTTACAGCCACCATGCAGTTCAGAGAGACCATAAAGGGCATGTACTCCGTCTTGGTGAGTTTACATCCTGACCATGGCACTAGAAGAGATATGGAGCTTTAGGTTTGTTCATAATTAAGTATGCATGGTATACTATTCAAGCTTAGAAGACTGTGTTGAAAGAGAGATGAAGCCAAATCAACAGTACATATAGAGCTTGACTAGGGCCAGGAGTACACACACGTTAAGAGATTTATAAAGCACTAATTATTTTTATTCTGAGCGTTATTTTTTTTAGCACAGCACTGGTGTGAACATTTGGGATGTGCTGTATATCCTAACACCCCCACACCCTTTCATTAACCCGGTCCTCTACCCTCCCCTGGTCAACAGAAGCCCCACATCAGCTATAAGGTCCTGATGACGGGCTACTGCAACTGTGTGTCCAGTCATGCTGGAGCCAAGCAGCTGACCGAGGTCAGCCTGGTGGTCAACCTGTTCCAGTCCATCCTCGACGGCTTCATACGGGGAGAGATCAAACGAGAGGGGTTTGGGCTACCGGTCAAGGTAGTTCTGAGTTAGACACAGGCACTCACTCGCAGATACTGTATACACACATGCAGGTACACAGACATGTTACGGACACAGTATCTTTGGGTTTGACCTACAGTATCTTTGACTTTATCTTTGACTCTTTTTGAATGCTCCAGAGCAGCAGTACACATAGTTTTGAGAAGTGTAAAACATCAGTTGAAGATGTAATTTTAAGAGGTTCGGAGATGTATTCCACGCCTGATCGTCTTTTCTATTTGTTGCAGACCGTGAACAAGCCAAAGACAAAAAAGAAAAAATGTGTAAGTTATCTCATCACTAAGTTGAATTGTCTCATTATCTCATCACTAAGTTGAATTGGCTCATTATCTCATCACTAAGTTGAATTGGCTCATTATCTCATCACTAAGTTGAATTGTCTCATTATCTCATCACTAAGTTGAATTGGCTCATTATCTCATCACTAAGTTGAATTGGCTCATTATCTCATCACTAAGTTGAATTGTCTCATTATCTCATCACTAAGTTGAATTGGCTCATTATCTCATCAATAAGTTGAATTGGCTCATTATCTCATCAATAAGTTGAATTGGCTCATTATCTCATCACTAAGTTGAATTGGCTCATTATCTCATCACTAAGTTGAATTGGCTCATTATCTCATCAATAAGTTGAATTGGCTCATTATCTCATCACTAAGTTGAATTGGCTCATTATCTCATCACTAAGTTGAATTGGCTCATTATCTCATCACTAAGTTGAATTGTCTCATTATCTCATCACTAAGTTGAATTGGCTCATTATCTCATCACTAAGTTGAATTGTCTCATTATCTCATCACTAAGTTGAATTGGCTCGTTGTGACCAACACTAAGTTGAATTGGCTCGTTGCGACCAACACTAAGTTGAATCTCAGAATATCACTGTCACAACCCAGGTCAATGCAACCCAGGTCAATGGTTCGGCTTGAATGATGTGTGTTGTGTGTTTCCAGCTCGACAGCCCTTTAGGTCACATGTTTAGTACGTACCAGGTCAACATCAGGCAGTCCTGTGACCTGTGTGGTTTCTACATCTGGGTTATGGAGAAGGCCTACATGTGCAGCGGTGAGTAGCTAGCTATCTGTTGTTCACCATTAAACATAGAATTTGAATATAGAAGAGAATTAGAATATAGAAGAGAACATTAGAACATATAATTAGATTTCAGAAGAGAACATTTAAAAGAGAATTAGAATGCAGAAGAGAACATTAGAACAGAGAATTAGAATGCAGAATAGAACATTTAAAAGAGAATTAGAATGCAGAAGAGAACATTTAAAAGAGAATTAGAATGCAGAAGAGAACATTAGAACAGAGAATTAGAATGCAGAATAGAACATTTAAAAGAGAATTAGAATGCAGAAGAGAACATTTAAAAGAGAATTAGAATATAGAAGACAACATTTGAACAGAGAATTAGAATATAGAAGAGAACATTTGAACAGAGAATTAGAATATAGAAGAGAACATTTGAACATATGATTAGAATATAGAAGAGAACATTTGAACATGTAATTAGAATATAGAAGAGAACATTTGAACAGAGAATTAGAATATAGAAGAGAACATTTGAACAGAGAATTAGAATATAGAAAACAACATTTGAACAGAGAATTAGAATATAGAAGACAACATTTCAACAGAGAATTAGAATATAGAAGAGAACATTTGAACAGAGAGTTAGAATATAGAAGAGAACATTTGAACAGAATTTAGACAAGATCTTATCATTGTGTTATTTTCTCCTCTCTTCTTTTGTTTAGCTTGCAAATTGATATGTCACAAGAAATGCCTTTCCAAAATCATCACTGACTGCTCAACTCGATGTACCAGGCTGGTGAGCAGTTTGTCAAGTAATGTTTGTCAAGTTCACCAAGTTAAGTCTGACAAATAACATTTTATTAGTCACATGCACCCAATACAACAGGTGTAGGTAGACCTTATAGTGAAATGCTTATTTACGAGTCGCGAACCAACAATGCAGTTTTAAAAAATAAGGAAAAAATAATAAGAAATAACAGGAACAAGTCATTAAAGAGCAGCAGTAAAATAACAATAGCGAGACTATTTACAGGGGGGGGGGTACAGATACGGAGGGGTTAATGTGCAGGGGCACCAGTTAGTTGAGGTAATATGTATATGTGAGACCGCGGGGGCGGGCAATGCAAATAGTCTGGGTAGCCATTTGATTAGGTGTTCAGGAGTCTTATGGCTTGGGGGTAGAAGCTGTTTAGAAGCCTCTTGGACCTAGACTTGACGGTACCGCTTGCCGTGTGGTAGCAGAGAAAACTGTTTGACTAGGGTGGCTGGAGTCTTTGACAATTGCTAGGGCCTTCCTCTGACACCGCCTGGTATAGAGGTCCTGGATGACAGGAAGCTTGGTCCCAGTGTACTGGGCCGTTCACTACCCACTGTAGTGCATTGCGGTCGGAGCAGTTGTCATACCAGGCAGTGATGCAACCAGGCAGGATGCTCTCGATGGTGCAGCTGTAGATCCTTTTGAGGATCTGAGGACCCATGCTAAGTCTTTTCAGTCTCCTGAGGGGGAATAGGTTTTGTCGTGCCCTCTTCACGACTGTCTTGGTGTGCTTGGACCATATTAGTTTGTTGGTGATGTGGATACCAAGGAACTTGAAGCTCTCAACCTGCAGCCCCGTCGATGAGAATGGGGGCGTACTTGGTCCTCTTTTTCCTGTAGTCCACAATCATCTCCTTTGTCTTGTTCACGTTGAGGGAGAGGTTGTTGTCCTGGCACCACACAGCCAGGTCTCTGACCTCCTCCCTGATCATTGTCGGTGATCAGGCCTAACGCTGTTGTGTCATCGGCAAACTTAATGATGGTGTTGGAGTCATGCCTGGCCGTGCAGTCATGAATGAACAGGAGGGGACTGAGCATGCACCACTAAGGGGTCCCTGTGTTTAGGATCCGCATAGCGGATGTGTTGTTACCTACCCTTACCACCTGGGGGCGGTCTGTCAGGAAGTCCAGGTCCAGTTGCAGAGGGAGGTGTTTAGTCCCAGGGTCCTTATTATTGATGAGCTTTGAGAGCACTATGGTGTTGAATGCTGAGCTGTAGTCAATGAATAGCATTTCACATAGGTGTTCCTTTTGTCCTGGTGGGAAAGTGCAGTGTGGAGTGCAATAGAGATTGCAGCATCTGTGGATCTGTTGGGGTGGTATACAAAATGGGGTGGGTCTAGGGTTTCTGGGATAATGGTGTTGATGTGAGCTATGACCAGCCTTTCAAAGCACTTCATTGCTACAGACGTGAGTGCTACGGGTCAGTAGTAATTTAGGCTGGTTACCTTAGTGTTCTTGGGCACAGGCATTATGGTGGTCTGCTTAAAACATGTTGATATTACAGACTTGGACAGGGAGAGGTTGATAATGTCAGTGAAGCCACTTGCCAGTTGGTCAGTGCATGCTCACAGTACATGTCCTGGTAATTCGTCTGGCCCTGCGGCCTTGTGAATGTTGACCTGTTTAAAGGTCTTACTCACTTCGGCTGCAGAGAGTGTGATCACAGTCTTCCCGGAACAGCTGGTGCTCTCATGCATGTTTCAGTGTTATTTGCCTCGAAGCGCATAGCATAGAAATTATTTCGCTCATCTGGTATGCTCGTGTCACTGGGCAGCTCTCGGCTGTGCTTCCCATTGTAGTCTGTAATGGTTTGCAAGCCCTGCCACATCCGACGAGCATCAGAGCCGGTGTAGTAGGATTCGATCTCAGTCCTGTATTGACAATTTGCCTGTTTGATGGTTCGTCGAAGGGCATAGCAGGATTTCTTATAAGCTTCCCGGATTAGAGTCGCACTCCTTGAAAGCGGCAGCTCTACCCTTTAGCTCAGTGCGAATGTTGCCTGTAATCCATGGCTTCTGGTTGGGATATGTACGTACGGTCACTGTGGGGACGACGTCATCAATGCACTTATTGATAAAGCCAATGACTGGTGTGGTGTGCTCCTCAATGCCATCTGAGAAATCCCTGAACATATTCCAGTCTGTGCTAGCAAAACAGTCCTGTAGTTAGCATCTGCTTCATCTGAACACTTCTTTATTGATCTTGTCACGGGTGCTTCCTGCTTTCATTTTAGGTCGTAAGCAGGAATCAGGAGGACAGAATTATGGTCAGAATTGCCAAATGGAGGGCGAGGGGAGCTTTACGCGTCTCTGTGTGTGGAGTGAAGGTGGTCCAGAGTTGTTTTCCTTCCAATGGCACATTTAACATGCTGATTAGAAATTTGGTAAAACAGATTTAGGTTTCCCTGCATTAAAGTCCCCGGCTACTAGGAGCGCCGCCTCTGGGTGAGAGTTTTCTTGTTTGCTTGTGACGGAATACAGCTCATTCAATGCTGTCTTAGTGTCAGCCTCTGACTGTGGTGGTATGTAAACAGCTATGAAAAATACAAATAACTCTCTAAGTAGATAGTGTGGTCTACAGCTATCATGAGATACTCTACCTCAATCGAGAAATAGCTTGAGACTTCCTTAGATATCGTGCACCAGCTGTTATTTACAAAAATACATTGTCCGCCGCCCCTTGTCTTACCAGACGCTGCTGTTCTATCCTACCGGTACAGCGTATAACCAGCCAGCTGTATGTTGATAGTGTCGTCGTTCAGCCACGACTCCGTGAAGCATAAGATATTACAGTTTTGAATGTCCCGTTGGTAGTTTAATCTTGCGTGTAGGTCATCTATTTTATTCTCCAAAGATTGTACGTTTGCTAGCAGAGTGGAAGGAAGTGAGGGTTTATTCGAACGCCTACGAATTCTCAGAAGGCAGCCCGCAAATCACGGGGATCTGGGCCTGTTCCCGAGAAAGCAGTATATTGTTCGCGTCGGGCTCGTTAAAAGGAAAAAAAGGATTCTGCCAGTCCGTGTTGAGTATTCGCAGTCCTGATGTCCAGAAGTCACTTTCGGTCATGAGAGACTAGCGGCAACATTATGTACAAAATAAGTAAAAAAATAAATAATAATAAACTAACAAAAAACACAATCTGTTGGGGACACGTAAATGTCTGCATTATTTTCCGGCTCCATTTTTAACTCCATTTTAACAAGTAAAGTTAACTTAGTGAAGTAAAGTTTGTCAAGACTATTGATTAATCCTGTGTGTTAGGACGATGGAGAACCTGGCTGTCTGCACTTTGGGGTGCAGGTGTGTGTACTGACCAGTAAGACCTACCCGATCCCCATGGTACTTCTGATGATGCTGGAGCATGTTGAGATGAATGGCCTGTACACAGAGGGCCTCTACCGTAAATCTGGTTCTGCCTCGCACGCCAGGGAATTACACCAACTACTGGAGATAAGTAAGTTCATTTTTCCAGAAAACATTATTTTCCTATTGAATGTATTATGTGGGAACCCATCTGCCTAGACACTGGTGTCAGAACAGAGGACCTACCAGCTGCTATGAACAACATAGAACTATGGCATGACATCATCCGGCGCATTGCAAGTACCGGTAGGAACTACCGTAAAATTAAGTGCAATCTCTTTTTTTTTTTTTTTTGGTCAGACCCTGAGACGGCGACTCTGGAGAACTACTCCATCCACACGGTGACTGGCCTGGTGAAACGCTGGTTCAGAGAGCTGCCTGACCCCCTCCTGACTTACCGCCTCTACAAGGACTTCCTGCACGCCGTTGGTGAGTCTGTCTCATGGGTCCTGTTCAGAATGTCACAGCGTAGCAAAAAGGTTTAAAAACCAATGTTTTGCATGTACAGAGTTGACAGTGAAATCCATTTCAAATACTTGCATGCTTCATTTAGCCTGCCCACTTGGCTACAATTGACCCAATGGTATAGTCCCAAAAGTGCAAACTCTGCAGACCCCCACCCACCCTGCACACCAGGCAGTCAAGCTAAATCAAGCAAACCTCAAGTACTTGAAAAAACTACAGTGGGGCAAAAAAGTATTTAGTCAGCCATCAATTGTGCAAGTTCTCCCACTTAAAAAGATGAGAGGCCTGTAATTTTCATCATAGGTACACTTCAACTATGACAGACAAAATGAGAAAAAAAATCCAGAAAATCACATTGTAGGATTTTTTAGTAGTGAATGACCTGCAGAGAGCTGGGACCAAAGTAACAAAGCCTACCATCAGTAAAACACTACGCCGCCAGGGACTCAAATCCTGCAGTACCAGACGTGTCCCCCTGCTTAAGCCAGTACATGTCCAGGCCCGTCTGAAGTTTGCTAGAGAGCATTTGGATGATCCAGAAGAAGATTGGGAGAATGTCATATGGTCAGATGAAACCAAAATATAACTTTTTGGTAAAAACTCAACTCGTCGTGTTTGAAGGACAAAGAATGCTGAGTTGCATCCAAAGAACACAATACCTACTGTGAAGCACGGGGGTGGAAACATCATGCTTTGGGGCTGTTTTTCTGCAAAGGGACCAGGACGACTGATCCGTGTAAAGGAAAGAATGAATGGGGCCATGTATCGTGAGATTTTGAGTGAAAACCTCCTTCCATCAGCAAGGGCATTGAAGATGAAATGTGGCTGGGTCTTTCAGCATGACAATGATCCCAAACACACCGCCCGGGCAACAAAGGAGTGGCTTCGTAAGAAGCATTTCGAGGTCCTGGAGTGGCCTAGCCAGTCTCCAGATCTCAACCCCATAGAAAATCTTTGGAGGGAGTTGAAAGTCCGTGTTGTCCAGCAACAGCCCCAAAACATCACTGCTCTAGAGGAGATCTGCATGGAGGAATGGGCCAAAATACCAGCAACAGTGTGTGAAAACCTTGTGAAGACCTACAGAAAACGTTTGACCTCTGTCATTGCCAACAAAGGGTATATAACAAAGTATTGAGAAACTTTTGTTATTGACCAAATACTTATTTTCCACCATAATTTGCAAATAAATTCATTAAAAATCCTACAATGTGATTTTCTGGATTTTTTTCTCTCATTTTGGCTGTCATAGTTGAAGTGTACCTATGATGAAAATTACAGGCCTCTCTCATCTTTTTAAGTGGGAGAACTTGCACAATTGGTGGCTGACTAAATACTTTTTTGCCCCACTGTATATTTGACATTGTGACATTTCATGTGCAGAGTTGCCAGAGCAATCTGAGCGGCTTCGTGCGGTCTACCAGAAACTGGACGAGCTTCCGTCCGCTAACTTCAAAACACTGGAGAGATTGGTCTTTCACCTGGTCAGGTAGGTTTTTCCCCTCTTTCACCTGGTCAGGTAGGTTTTTCCCCTCTTTCACCTGGTCACGTAGGGTTTTCCCCCCTTTCACCTGTTCAGGTAGGTTATACCCCCCTTTCACCTGGTCAGGTAGGTTTTTCCCCCCTTTCACCTGGTCAGGTAGGTTATATACCCCTTTCACCTGGTCAGGTAGGTTTTTTTCCCCCCTTTCACCTGGTCAGGTAGGTTTTTTCCCCCTTTCACCTGGTCAGGTATGTTTTTTCCCCCTTTCACCTGGTCAGGTATGTTTTTCCCCCTTTCACCTGGTCAGGTATGTTTTTCCCCCTTTCACCTGGTCAGGTATGTTTTTTCCCCCTTTCACCTGGTCAGGTAGGTTATACCCCCCTTTTCACCTGGTCAGGTAGGTTATACCCCCCTTACATCTGGTCAGGTAGGTTTTTCCCCCCTTTCATCTGGTCAGGTAGGTTTGAGGTGGCAGGTAGTCTAGTGGTTAGAGCGTTAGGTCAGTAACCGAAAGGTTGCTGGATCAAATCCCAGAGCTGACAAGGTAAAACTCTGTCGTTCTGCCCTTGAACAAGGCAGTTAACCAACTTTTCCCAGGTAGGCCGTCATTGTAAATAAGAATTTGTTCTTAATTGACTTACCTAGTTAAATAAAGGTTAAATAAAACATTGAAAAAAACTTTAATCTGGTCAGGTAGGTTATATACCCCCCTTTCATCTGGTCAGGTAGGTTATATAACCCCCCCCCCTTTCATCTGGTCAGGTAGGTTATAAACCCCCCTTTCATCTGGTCAGGTAGGTTATATACCCCCCTTTCATCTGGTCAGGTAGGTTATATACCCCCCTTTCATCTGGTCAGGTAGGTTATATAACCCCCCTTTCACCTGGTCAGGTAGGTTTTACCCCCCTTTCATCTGGTCAGGTAGGTTATATACCCCCCTTTCATCTGGTCAGGTAGGTTATAAACCCCCCTTTCATCTGGTCAGGTAGGTTATAAACCCCCCTTTCATCTGGTCAGGTAGGTTATATACCCCCCTTTCATCTGGTCAGGTAGGTTATATTACCCCCCTTTCACCTGGTCAGGTAGGTTATATTACCCCCCTTTCATCTGGTCAGGTAGGTTATATACCCCCCTTTCACCTGGTCAGGTAGGTTATATACCCCCCTTTCACCTGGTCAGGTAGGTTATATACCCCCCTTTCATCTGGTCAGGTAGGTTATATTACCCCCCTTTCACCTGGTCAGGTAGGTTATATTACCCCCCTTTCATCTGGTCAGGTAGGTTATATACCCCCCTTTCACCTGGTCAGGTAGGTTATATACCCCCCTTTCACCTGGTCAGGTAGGTTATATACCCCCTTTCACCTGGTCAGGTAGGTTATATACCCCCCTTTCACCTGGTCAGGTAGGTTATATACCCCCCTTTCACCTGGTCAGGTAGGTTATATACCCCCCTTTCACCTGGTCAGGTAGGTTATATACCCCCCTTTCACCTGGTCAGGTAGGTTATATACCCCCCTTTCACCTGGTCAGGTAGGTTATATACCCCCCTTTCACCTGGTCAGGTAGGTTATATACCCCCCTTTCACCTGGTCAGGTAGGTTATATAACCCCCTTTCTGTTTTCTCTCTTTCACACATATGTGTATTCATGTTGACTGATGTTTGTAAATCACCATCTATCGTACAAAGGCTTTCCCACTAGGCTTGAACTTAGGTCCCTGAGTTTTCCCTAACCACGTGACCTGACCAGGGAAAACTCTGGGCCCCCGTCTTTTGCCACAGGTCATTTATAACCATGTTGTGTATTAGGACGATAATAGACGTGCTGTGTCAGATCTTGATGGAGTTTTTTTGTTTGTTTTTACTTCCTCCAGAGTGGCAAAGGAGGAAGAACACAACAGGATGTCAGCAAACTCCCTGGCCATAGTGTTTGCCCCCTGCATTCTGCGATCCCAAGACACCACTGACCCCTTCCTAGTCATGAAGGACGTCTCCAAGACAACCACGTGAGTCTACATAGGGAAAAGTTTACATACGCACATCCAATTTCTTTGAGCAGGTATTAGATATCACAAAAATATGTTCAGCAAACGTTAAGAGAGACTACACAATGGAATACAGTATATGCTATTTCCCAGTTTAGGGTTAAATGTATGTACATACATTATCTCTCAAGGTAGGAAGCAGTCAGTCCTTAGTAAGCATTCTGTTATTATTTTTTGTTGTCAGAAGCCCTAACCCCTGAAGTTTGCTCTCTCCCCCAGGTGTGTCGAGATCTTGATCTCTGAACAGTTCAGACGGTACACTGAGAAGATGAAGGATATCACCGAGCTGGAATACGCTGAGGCCTTGGCCGTCAACCAGCTCAAACTCAAGAGACAGAACACTGTAAGGACAGTGAGCTTACACCGTACTCCATACTGTTGTCACGAAGTTGGAAGCACGGAATCGTCTATAATGTCACTGTATGGTGTAGCGTTAAGATTTCCCTTCACTGGAACTAAGGGACCTAGCCCGAACCATTAAAAACAGCCCCAGACCATTATTCCTCATCCACCAAACTTTACAGTTGGTATTATGCATTGGGGCAGGTAGCGCTCCTCCTGGCATCCGCCAAACCCAGATTCGTCTGTCGCACTGCCAGATGGTGAAGCGTGATTCATCACTCCAGAGAACGCGTTTCCACTGCTCCAGAGTCCAATGGCGGCAAGCTTTACACCCCTCCAGCCGATGTTTGGCATTACGCATGATGATCTTAGGCTTGTGTGCGGCTGCTCGGCCATGGAAGCCTATTTCGGGAAGCTTCCGATGAACAGTTCTTGTGCTGACGTTGCTTCCAGAGGCAAATGGAACTCTGTAGTGAGCACCCAGTGGTCCCGTTCTGTGAGCTTGTTGTGGCCTACCACTTTGCAGCTGAGCCGTTGTTGCTCCTAGACGTTTCCAATTCCCAATAACAGCACTTACAGTTAACCGGGGCAGCTCTAGCAGGGCAGAAATTTTAAGAACTGACTTGTTGGAAAGGTGGCATCCTATGACGGTGCCACGTTGATTCCATGTCACTAAGCTCTTCAGTAAGGCCATTCTATTGCCAATATTTTTCTGAGGAGATTTTATGGCTGTGTGTTCGATTTTACACGCCTGTCAGCAACGGATGTAGCTGAAATAGCCAAATCCACTCATTTGAAAGGGTGTCCACATACATTTGGTTATGTAGTGTATCTATTCTGATCACCCTTTAATGCTCTACTGTGAATATAAACTTGATATACTGAGAATATCTGTGAATACGGATATGGATCACTGTGGGAAGTTCCATCATTCCCCGTGAGAATGTCACTTTGGGAATGCCAGGTTCCCTAAAGCGGTTTGTGTTCCTGTCTCTGGTGCATTGACTCATCTCTACTGTATATCTACAGATCTCAGAGAAACCTCCATCGGAGCTGGACGCCCCTCACATGGACAACCTTGACCCGTTGGATATAGACATGGAATCAGAGAGGAACCTCATCGAAAGGATAAAATCCATCAAGCAGGAGAAGTGAGTGACGAGATGGAGACTCCTCTCTTTCTCTGTTGTCGGGGGCAACGTGTCGTCTCGAACCTAGAACAACACATCTAACTGAACTAATCAGATGTGTAAAAGAGAAACACTGTCTTAGTTGGTACTGTAGAAGCTGTTTAGTTCTATATGTTTCATGGTGTTAATGTGTTTGTAACGTGCTGGACTCTGTGAAATTATATGACTGTTATAGTTAGAATGTTACAGCTGGCACCAGATACCATACAGCTTGGCTCAGTGTTTTGTCAAACCGTTCCTGGAAGGGTGTGTGTATGTGTTTTTCAGGGAGGAGCTGGCGTGCAGGTTGCCAGAGCTGGAGCAGGAGAACTCCGACAACGACAACCTGGACTCTGAGTCATCAATCAGCTCAGAGAGCCTGGACTCAGAAGGTCAGTAGAGGGGTATGGTAGGCCTACACCATCCTGCTAGATGCAGGGGTGGACAACTCCAGTCCTCTGGGGCCTGATTGGTGTCTCCATTCATAGCAAACACAGCTGATTAATCAAATTGCGTTCTAAACTGAAGATCATGATTAGTTTATTATTGGAGTCAGGTGTGTTAGCTGGGGCAAAACTGTGACACCAATCAGGCCCACCCGAGGACTGGAATTGTCCACCCCCGTTAGAGGATAGTGGGGAGCCTGGAGACTTAGAAGGTCCGTAGAGAGGTTGGGTAGGCCATAACCATCCTCTGCCTTCTTGCACTTCAACTCTTTTCAACTGTTTGTTTTCGCTAAGGCTTTATATTACAGCCCACTGTTACAGCCTATTCTTTATATTACAGCCTATTCTTTATTTTACAGCCCACTGTTACAGCCTATTCTTTATATTACAGCCCACTGTTACAGCCTATTCTTTATATTACAGCCTATTCTTTATATTACAGCCCACTGTTACAGCCTATTCTTTATATTACAGCCTATTCTTTATTTTACAGCCCACTGTTACAGCCTATTCTTTATATTACAGCCCACTGTTACAGCCTATTCTTTACATTACAGCCTATTCTTTATATTACAGCCTATTCTTTATATTACAGCCTATTCTTTATATTACAGCCCACTGTTACAGCCTATTCTTTATATTACAGCCCATTGTTACAGCCTATTCTTTATATTACAGCCCACTGTTACAGCCTATTCTTTATATTACAGCCCACTGTTACAGCCTATTCTTTATATTACAGCCTATTCTTTATATTACAGCCTATTCTTTATATTACAGCCCACTGTTACAGCCTATTCTTTATGTTACAGCCCACTGTTACAGCCTATTCTTTATATTACAGCCCACTGTTACAGCCTATTCTTTATATTACAGCCCACTGTTACAGCCTATTCTTTATATTACAGCCCACTGTTACAGCCTATTCTTTATATTACAGCCTATTCTTTATATTACAGCCCACTGTTACAGCTTTATATTACAGCCTATTCTTTATATTACAGCCCACTGTTACAGCCTATTCTTTATATTACAGCCTATTCTTTATATTACAGCCCACTGTTACAGCCTATTCTTTATATTACAGCCCACTGTTACAGCCTATTCTTTATATTACAGCCTGTTATTCTATTTTACAGCCTATTCTTTATATTACAGCCCACTGTTACAGCCTATTCTTTATTTTACAGCCCACTGTTACAGCCTATTCTTTATATTACAGCCCACTGTTACAGCCTATTCTTTATATTACAGCCCACTGTTACAGCCTATTCTTTATATTACAGCCCACTGTTACAGCCTATTCTTTATAATACAGCCTATTCTTTATATTACAGCCCACTGTTACAGCCTATTCTTTATATTACAGCCTACTGTTACAGCCTATTCTTTATATTACAGCCCACTGTTACAGCCTATTCTTTATATTACAGCCCACTGTTACAGCCTATTCTTTATTTTACAGCCCACTGTTACAGCCTATTCTTTATTTTACAGCCTATTCTTTATATTACAGCCCACTGTTACAGCCTATTCTTTATTTTACAGCCTATTGCTTTATATTACAGCCCACTGTTACAGCCTATTCTTTATTTTACAGCCTATTCTTTATGTTACAGCCTTTATATTACAGCCCACTGTTACAGCCTATTCTTTATTTTACAGCCTATTCTTTATATTACAGCCCACTGTTACAGCCTATTCTTTATATTACAGCCCACTGTTACAGCCTATTCTTTATGTTACAGCCTATTCTTTATTTTACAGCCTATTCTTTATATTACAGCCCACTGTTACAGCCTATTCTTTATATTACAGCCTTTATATTATTCTTTATGTTACAGCCTATTCTTTATTTTACAGCCTATTCTTTAGCCCACTGTTACAGCCTATTCTTTATATTACAGCCCACTGTTACAGCCTATTCTTTATATTACAGCCCACTGTTACAGCCTATTCTTTATATTACAGCCCACTGTTACAGCCTATTCTTTATATTACAGCCCACTTTGTTACAGCCTATTCTTTATATTACAGCCCACTGTTACAGCCTATTCTTTATATTACAGCCCATTGTTACAGCCTATTCTTTTATTTTTACAGCCTATTCTTTATATTAAAGCCCACTGTTACAGCCTATTCTTTATTTTACAGCCTATTCTTTATATTACAGCCCACTGTTACAGCCTATTCTTTATTTTACAGCCTATTCTTTATATTACAGCCTATTCTTTATGTTACAGCCTATTCTTTATTTTACAGCCTATTCTTTATATTAGCCCAGCCCACTGTTACAGCCTATTCTTTATTTACAGCCCATTCTTATATTACAGCCTATTCTTTATGTTACAGCCTATTCTTTATTTTACAGCCTATTCTTTATATTACAGCCCACTGTTACAGCCTATTCTTTATATTACAGCCTATTCTTTATATTACAGCCCACTGTTACAGCCTATTCTTTATATTACAGCCCACTGTTACAGCCTATTCTTTATATTACAGCCCACTGTTACAGCCTATTCTTTATATTACAGCCTATTCTTTATATTACAGCCCACTGTTACAGCCTATTACAGCCTATTCTTTATATTACAGCCCACTGTTACAGCCTATTCTTTATATTACAGCCCACTGTTACAGCCTATTCTTTATTTTACAGCCCACTGTTACAGCCTATTCTTTATTTTACAGCCTATTCTTTATATTACAGCCCACTGTTACAGCCTATTCTTTATTTTACAGCCCACTGTTACAGCCTATTCTTTATATTACAGCCCACTGTTACAGCCTATTCTTTATGTTACAGCCCACTGTTACAGCCTATTCTTTATATTACAACCCACTGTTACAGCCTATTCTTTATAATACAGCCTATTCTTTATATTACAGCCCACTGTTACAGCCTATTCTTTATATTACAGCCCACTGTTACAGCCTATTCTTTATATTACAGCCTACTGTTACAGCCTATTCTTTATATTACAGCCCACTGTTACAGCCTATTCTTTATATTACAGCCCACTGTTACAGCCTATTCTTTATTTTACAGCCCACTGTTACAGCCTATTCTTTATTTTACAGCCTATTCTTTATATTACAGCCCACTGTTACAGCCTATTCTTTATTTTACAGCCCACTGTTACAGCCTATGCTTTATATTACAGCCCACTGTTACAGCCTATTCTTTATGTTACAGCCCACTGTTACAGCCTATTCTTTATATTACAGCCCACTGTTACAGCCTATTCTTTATTTTACAGCCTATTCTTTATATTACAGCCCACTGTTACAGCCTATTCTTTATTTTACAGCCTATTATTTATATTACAGCCTATTCTTTATGTTACAGCCTATTCTTTATTTTACAGCCTATTCTTTATATTACAGCCCACTGTTACAGCCTATTCTTTATTTTACAGCCTATTCTTTATGTTACAGCCTATTCTTTATTTTACAGCCTATTCTTTATATTACAGCCCACTGTTACAGCCTATTCTTTATATTACAGCCCACTGTTACAGCCTATTCTTTATATTACAGCCCACTGTTACAGCCTATTCTTTATATTACAGCCTATTCTTTATATTACAGCCCACTGTTACAGCCTATTCTTTATATTACAGCCCACTGTTACAGCCTATTCTTTATATTACAGCCTATTCTTTAATTTACAGCCTATTCTTTATATTACAGCCCACTGTTACAGCCTATTCTTTATATTACAACCTATTCTTTATATTACAGCCCACTGTTACAGCCTATTCTTTATATTACAGCCCACTGTTACAGCCTATTCTTTATATTACAGCCCACTGTTACAGCCTATTCGTTATATTACAGCCCATTGTTACAGCCTATTCTTTATATTACAGCCCACTGTTACAGCCTATTCTTTATATTACAGCCCACTGTTACAGCCTATTCTTTATATTACAGCCCACTGTTACAGCCTATTCGTTATATTACAGCCCATTGTTACAGCCTATTCTTTATATTACAGCCTATTCTTTATATTACAGCCTATTCTTTATATTACAGCCTATTCTTTATATTACAGCCTATTCTTTATATTACAGCCCACTGTTACAGCCTATTCTTTATATTACAGCCCACTGTTACAGCCTATTCTTTATATTACAGCCTATTCTTTATATTACAGCCCACTGTTACAGCCTATTCTTTATATTACAGCCCACTGTTACAGCCTATTCTTTATATTGCAGCCCACTGTTACAGCCTATTCTTTATATTACAGCCCACTGTTACAGCCTATTCTTTATATTACAGCCCATTGTTACAGCCTATTCTTTATTTTACAGCCTATTCTTTATATTACAGCCCACTGTTACAGCCTATTCTTTATATTACAGCCCATTGTTACAGCCTATTCTTTATATTACAGCCCACTGTTACAGCCTATTCTTTATATTACAGCCTATTCTTTATATTACAGCCCACTGTTACAGCCTATTCTTTATATTACAGCCCACTGTTACAGCCTATTCTTTATATTACAGCCTATTCTTTAATTTACAGCCTATTCTTTATATTACAGCCCATTGTTACAGCCTATTCTTTATATTACAGCCTATTCTTTATATTACAGCCCACTGTTACAGCCTATTCTTTATATTACAGCCCACTGTTACAGCCTATTCTTTATATTACAGCCCACTGTTACAGCCTATTCTTTATATTACAGCCCATTGTTACAGCCTATTCTTTATTTTACAGCCTATTCTTTATATTACAGCCCACTGTTACAGCCTATTCTTTATTTTACAGCCTATTCTTTATATTACAGCCCACTGTTACAGCCTATTCTTTATTTTACAGCCTATTCTTTATATTACAGCCTATTCTTTATGTTACAGCCTATTCTTTATTTTACAGCCTATTCTTTATATTACAGCCCACTGTTACAGCCTATTCTTTATTTTACAGCCTATTCTTTATTTTACAGCCTATTCTTTATGTTACAGCCTATTCTTTATTTTACAGCCTATTCTTTATATTACATTCCACTGTTACAGCCTATTCTTTATGTTACAGCCCACTGTTACAGCCTATTCTTTATATTACAGCCCACTGTTACAGCCTATTCTTTATATTACAGCCTATTCTTTATATTACAGCCCACTGTTACAGCCTATTCTTTATTTTACACCACACTGTTACAGCCTATTCTTTATATTACAGCCCACTGTTACAACCTATTCTTTATATTACAGCCCACTGTTACAGCCTATTCTTTATATTACAGCCCACTGTTACAGCCTATTCTTTATATTACAGCCCACTGTTACAGCCTATTCTTTATATTACAGCCCACTGTTACAGCCTATTCTTTATATTACAGCCCACTGTTACAGCCTATTCTTTATATTACAGCCCACTGTTACAGCCTATTCTTTATATTACAGCCTATTCTTTATATTACAGCCCACTGTTACAGCCTATTCTTTACATTACAGCCCACTGTTACAGCCTATTCATTATATTACAGCCCACTGTTACAGCCTATTCTTTATATTACAGCCCACTGTTACAGCCTATTCTTTATATTACAGCCTATTCTTTATGTTACAGCCCACTGTTACAGCCTATTCTTTATATTACAGCCCACTGTTACAGCCTATTCTTTATATTACAGCCTATTCTTTATATTACAGCCTATTCTTTATATTACAGCCCACTGTTACAGCCTATTCTTTATATTACAGCCCACTGTTACAGCCTATTCTTTATGTTACAGCCCACTGTTACAGCCTATTCTTTATATTACAGCCCACTGTTACAGCCTATTCTTTATATTACAGCCCACTGTTACAGCCTATTCTTTATATTACAGCCCACTGTTACAGCCTATTCTTTATATTACAGCCTATTCTTTATATTACAGCCCACTGTTACAGCCTATTCTTTATATTACAGCCCACTGTTACAGCCTATTCTTTATATTACAGCCCACTGTTACAGCCTTTATGTTACTGTTACAGCCTTTATATTACAGCACTATTCTTTATTATATTACAGCCCACTGTTACAGCCTATTCTTTATATTACAGCCCACTGTTACAGCCTATTCTTTATATTACAGCCCACTGTTACAGCCTATTCTTTATATTACAGCCCACTGTTACAGCCTATTCTTTATATTACAGCCCATTGTTACAGCCTATTCTTTATATTACAGCCCACTGTTACAGCCTATTCTTTATATTACAGCCCACTGTTACAGCCTATTCTTTATATTACAGCCCACTGTTACAGCCTATTCTTTATATTACAGCCCACTGTTACAGCCTATTCTTTATATTACAGCCCACTGTTACAGCCTATTCTTTATATTACAGCCCACTGTTACAGCCTATTATTACAGCCCACTGTTACAGCCTATTCAGCCCATTCTTTATATTACAGCCCACTGTTACAGCCTATTCTTTATTATTACAGCCTATTCTTTATATTACAGCCCACTGTTACAGCCTATTCTTTATATTACAGCCCACTGTTACAGCCTATTCTTTATATTACAGCCCATTGTTACAGCCTATTCTTTATATTACAGCCCACTGTTACAGCCTATTCTTTATATTACAGCCTATTCTTTATATTACAGCCCACTGTTACAGCCTATTCTTTATATTACAGCCTATTCATTATATTACAGCCCACTGTTACAGCCTATTCTTTATATTACAGCCCACTGTTACAGCCTATTCTTTACATTACAGCCCACTGTTACAGCCTATTCTTTATATTACAGCCCACTGTTACAGCCTATTCTTTATATTACAGCCTATTCTTTAATTTACAGCCTATTCTTTATATTACAGCCCACTGTTACAGCCTATTCTTTATATTACAGCCTATTCTTTATATTACAGCCCACTGTTACAGCCTATTCTTTATATTACAGCCCACTGTTACAGCCTATTCTTTATATTACAGCCCACTGTTACAGCCTATTCTTTATGTTACAGCCCACTGTTACAGCCTATTCTTTATATTACAGCCCACTGTTACAGCCTATTCTTTATATTACAGCCCATTGTTACAGCCTATTCTTTATATTACAGCCCACTGTTACAGCCTATTCTTTATATTACAGCCCACTGTTACAGCCTATTCTTTATATTACAGCCTATTCTTTATATTACAGCCCACTGTTACAGCCTATTCTTTATATTACAGCCCACTGTTACAGCCTATTCTTTATATTACAGCCTATTCTTTAATTTACAGCCTATTCTTTATATTACAGCCCACTGTTACAGCCTATTCTTTATATTACAGCCCACTGTTATAGCCTATTCTTTATATTACAGCCCACTGTTACAGCCTATTCTTTATATTACAGCCCACTGTTACAGCCTATTCTTTATATTACAGCCTATTCTTTATATTACATTCTTTATATTACAGCCTATTCTTTTTACTGTTACAGCCTATTCTTTATATTTTATATTACAGCCCACTGTTACAGCCTATTCTTTATATTACAGCCTATTCTTTATATTACAGCCCACTGTTACAGCCTATTCTTTATATTACAGCCTATTCATTATATTACAGCCCACTGTTACAGCCTATTCTTTATATTACAGCCCACTGTTACAGCCTATTCTTTATATTACAGCCTATTCTTTATATTACAGCCTATTCTTTAATTTACAGCCTATTCTTTATATTACAGCCCACTGTTACAGCCTATTCTTTATATTACAGCCTATTCTTTATATTACAGCCCACTGTTACAGCCTATTCTTTATATTACAGCCCACTGTTACAGCCTATTCTTTATATTACAGCCTATTCTTTATATTACAGCCCACTGTTACAGCCTATTCTTTATATTACAGCCCATTGTTACAGCCTATTCTTTATATTACAGCCCACTGTTGCCTATTCTTTATATTACAGCCTATTCTTTATATTACAGCCCACTGTTACAGCCTATTCTTTATATTACAGCCTATTCTTTATATTACAGCCCACTGTTACAGCCTATTCTTTTATACAGCCCACTGTTACAGCCTATTCTTTATATTACAGCCCACTGTTACAGCCTACTTTATATTACAGCCTATTCTTTATATTACAGCCTATTCTTTAATTTACAGCCTATTCTTTATATTACAGCCCACTGTTACAGCCTATTCTTTATATTACAGCCTATTCTTTAATTTACAGCCTATTCTTTATATTACAGCCCACTGTTACAGCCTATTCTTTATATTACAGCCTATTCTTTATATTACAGCCCACTGTTACAGCCTATTCTTTATATTACAGCCTATTCTTTATATTACAGCCCACTGTTACAGCCTATTCTTTATATTACAGCCTATTCTTTATATTACAGCCCACTGTTACAGCCTATTCTTTATTTTACAGCCTATTCTTTATATTACAGCCCACTGTTACAGCCTATTCTTTATATTACAGCCTATTCTTTATATTACAGCCCACTGTTACAGCCTATTCTTTATATTACAGCCCACTGTTACAGCCTATTCTTTATATTACAGCCCACTGTTACAGCCTATTCTTTATATTACAGCCCACTGTTACAGCCTATTCTTTATATTACAGCCCACTGTTACAGCCTATTCTTTATATTACAGCCCATTCTTTGTTACAGCCTATTCTTTATACAGCCCATTACAGCCTATTCTTTTATATTACAGCCTATTCTTTATATTACAGCCCACTGTTACAGCCTATTCTTTATGTTACAGCCCACTGTTACAGCCTATTCTTTATATTACAGCCCACTGTTACAGCCTATTCTTTATATTACAGCCCACTGTTACAGCCTATTCTTTATATTACAGCCCACTGTTACAGCCTATTCTTTATATTACAGCCCACTGTTACAGCCTATTCTTTATATTACAGCCTATTCTTTATATTACAGCCCACTGTTAGAGCCTATTCTTTATATTACAGCCCACTGTTACAGCCTATTCTTTATATTACAGCCTATTCTTTAATTTACAGCCTATTCTTTATATTACAGCCCACTGTTACAGCCTATTCTTTATATTACAGCCCACTGTTACAGCCTATTCTTTATATTACAGCCCATTGTTACAGCCTATTCTTTATTTTACAGCCTATTCTTTATATTACAGCCCACTGTTACAGCCTATTCTTTATTTTACAGCCTATTCTTTATATTACAGCCCACTGTTACAGCCTATTCTTTATTTTACAGCCTATTCTTTATATTACAGCCTATTCTTTATGTTACAGCCTATTCTTTATTTTACAGCCTATTCTTTATATTACAGCCCACTGTTACAGCCTATTCTTTATTTTACAGCCTATTCTTTATTTTACAGCCTATTCTTTATGTTACAGCCTATTCTTTATTTTACAGCCTATTCTTTATATTACATTCCACTGTTACAGCCTATTCTTTATGTTACAGCCCACTGTTACAGCCTATTCTTTATATTACAGCCCACTGTTACAGCCTATTCTTTATATTATAGCCCACTGTTACAGCCTATTCTTTATATTACAGCCCACTGTTACAGCCTATTCTTTATATTACAGCCCACTGTTACAGCCTATTCTTTATATTACAGCCCACTGTTACAGCCTATTCTTTTATATTACAGCCTATTCTTTATGTTACAGCCTATTGTTTATATTACAGCCCACTGTTACAGCCTATTCTTTATATTACAGCCCACTGTTACAGCCTATTCTTTATATTACAGCCCACTGTTACAGCCTATTCTTTATATTACAGCCCACTGTTACAGCCTATTCTATTCTTTATATTACAGCCCACTGTTACAGCCTATTCTTTATATTACAGCCTATTCTTTATGTTACAGCCCACTGTTACAGCCTATTCTTTATATTACAGCCCACTGTTACAGCCTATTCTTTATATTACAGCCCATTGTTACAGCCTATTCTTTATATTACAGCCCACTGTTACAGCCTATTCTTTATATTACAGCCCACTGTTAGCCTATTCTTTATATTACAGCCTATTCTTTATATTACAGCCCACTGTTACAGCCTATTCTTTATATTACAGCCCACTGTTACAGCCTATTCTTACAGCCTATTCTTTATATTACAGCCCACTGTTACAGCCTATTCTTTATATTACAGCCCACTGTTACAGCCTATTCTTTATATTACAGCCCACTGTTACAGCCTATTCTTTTATTTTACAGCCTATTCTTTATATTACAGCCCATTCTGTTACAGCCTATTCTTTATATTACAGCCTATTCTTTATATTACAGCCCACTGTTACAGCCTATTCTTTATATTACAGCCCACTGTTACAGCCTATTCTTTATATTACAGCCCACTATTCTTTATATTACAGCCTATTCTTTATATTACAGCCCACTGTTACAGCCTATTCTTTATATTACAGCCCATTGTTACAGCCTATTCTTTATATTACAGCCCACTGTTACAGCCTATTCTTTATATTACAGCCCACTGTTACAGCCTATTCTTTATATTACAGCCCACTGTTACAGCCTATTCTTTATATTACAGCCCACTGTTACAGCCTATTCTTTATATTACAGCCCACTGTTACAGCCTATTCTTTATATTACAGCCTATTCTTTATATTACAGCCCACTGTTACAGCCTATTCTTTATATTACAGCCTATTCTTTATATTACAGCCTATTCTTTATATTACAGCCCACTGTTACAGCCTATTCTTTATACAGCCCACTGTTACAGCCTATTCACTGTTACAGCCTATTCTTTATATTACAGCCCACTTTTACAGCCTATTCTTTATATTACAGCCCACTGTTACCTATTCTTTATATTACAGCCTATTCTTTATATTACAGCCCACTGTTACAGCCTATTCTTTATATTATTACAGCCCACTGCCCACTGTTACAGCCTATTCTTTACATTACAGCCCACTGTTACAGCCTATTCTTTATATTACAGCCCACTGTTACAGCCTATTCTTTATATTACAGCCTATTCTTTAATTTAGCCCAGCCTATTCTTTATATTACAGCCCACTGTTACAGCCTATTCTTTATATACAGCCCACTGTTACAGCCTATTCTTTATATTACAGCCCACTGTTACAGCCTATTCTTTATATTACAGCCCACTGTTACAGCCTATTCTTTATATTACAGCCCACTGTTACAGCCTATTCTTTATATTACAGCCCTATTCTTTGTTACAGCCTATTCTTTATATTACAGCCCACTGTTACAGCCTATTCTTTATATTACAGCCCACTGTTACAGCCTATTCTTTATATTACAGCCCACTGTTACAGCCTATTCTTTATATTACAGCCCACTGTTACAGCCTATTCTTTATATTACAGCCTATTCTTTATATTACAGCCCACTGTTACAGCCTATTCTTTTATTACAGCCCACTGTTACAGCCTATTCTTTATATTACAGCCCACTGTTACAGCCTATTCTTTTACATATATTACAGCCAGCCTATTCTTTATATTACAGCCCACTGTTACAGCCTATTCTTTATATTACAGCCCACTGTTACAGCCTATTCTTTATATTACAGCCCACTGTTACAGCCTATTCTTTATATTATTCTTTATATTACAGCCCACTGTTACAGCCTATTCTTTATATTACAGCCCACTGTTACAGCCTATTCTTTATATTACAGCCCACTGTTACAGCCTATTCTTTATATTACAGCCTATTCTTTATATTACAGCCCACTGTTACAGCCTATTCTTTATATTACAGCCCACTGTTACAGCCTATTCTTTACATTACAGCCCACTGTTACAGCCTATTCTTTATATTACAGCCCACTGTTACAGCCTATTCTTTATATTACAGCCTATTCTTTAATTTACAGCCTATTCTTTATATTACAGCCCACTGTTACAGCCTATTCTTTATATTACAGCCTGTTACAGCCTATTCTTTATATTACAGCCCACTGTTACAGCCTATTCTTTATATTACAGCCCACTGTTACAGCCTATTCTTTATATTACAGCCCACTGTTACAGCCTATTCTTTATATTACAGCCCACTGTTACAGCCTATTCTTTATTCTTTATTACAGCCCACTGTTGCCTATTCTTTATATTACAGCCTATTCTTTATATTACAGCCCATTGTTACAGCCTATTCTTTATATTACAGCCCACTGTTACAGCCTATTCTTTATATTACAGCCCCTATTACAGCCTATTTTTATTATTACAGCCTATTCTTTATATTACAGCCTATTCTTTATATTACAGCCCACTGTTACAGCCTATTCTTTATATTACAGCCCACTGTTACAGCCTATTCTTTATATTACAGCCCACTGTTACAGCCTATTCTTTATATTACAGCCCACTGTTACAGCCTATTCTTTATATTACAGCCCACTGTTACAGCCTATTCTTTATATTACAGCCTATTCTTTATATTACAGCCCACTGTTACAGCCTATTCTTTATATTACAGCCCACTGTTACAGCCTATTCTTTATATTACAGCCCACTGTTACAGCCTATTCTTTATATTACAGCCCACTGTTACAGCCTATTCTTTATATTACAGCCTATTCTTTATATTACAGCCCACTGTTACAGCCTATTCTTTATATTACAGCCCACTGTTACAGCCTATTCTTTATATTACAGCCCACTGTTACAGCCTATTCTTTATATTACAGCCCACTGTTACAGCCTATTCTTTATATTACAGCCTATTCTTTAATTTACAGCCTATTCTTTATATTACAGCCTATTCTTTATATTACAGCCTATTCTTTATATTACAGCCCACTGTTACAGCCTATTCTTTATATTACAGCCCACTGTTACAGCCTATTCTTTATATTACAGCCCACTGTTACAGCCTATTCTTTATATTACAGCCCACTGTTACAGCCTATTCTTTATATTACAGCCCACTGTTACAGCCTATTCTTTATATTACAGCCCACTGTTACAGCCTATTCTTTATATTACAGCCCACTGTTACAGCCTATTCTTTATATTACAGCCCACTGTTACAGCCTATTCTTTATATTACAGCCTATTCTTTATATTACAGCCCACTGTTACAGCCTATTCTTTATATTACAGCCTATTCTTTAATTTACAGCCTATTCTTTATATTACAGCCCACTGTTACAGCCTATTCTTTATATTACAGCCCACTGTTACAGCCTATTCTTTATATTACAGCCCACTGTTACAGCCTATTCTTTATATTACAGCCTATTCTTTATATTACAGCCCACTGTTACAGCCTATTCTTTATATTACAGCCCCTATTCTTTATATTACAGCCTATTCTTTATATTACAGCCTATTCTTTATTTTACAGCCTATTCTTTATATTACAGCCCACTGTTACAGCCTATTCTTTATTTTACAGCCTATTCTTTATTTTACAGCATATTCTTTATGTTACAGCCTATTCTTTATTTTACAGCCCACTGTTACAGCCTATTCTTTATATTACAGCCTATTCTTTAATTTACAGCCTATTCTTTATATTACAGCCCACTGTTACAGCCTATTCTTTATATTACAGCCCACTGTTACAGCCTATTCTTTATATTACAGCCCATTGTTACAGCCTATTCTTTATTTTACAGCCTATTCTTTATATTACAGCCCACTGTTACAGCCTATTCTTTATTTTACAGCCTATTCTTTATATTACAGCCTATTCTTTATGTTACAGCCTATTCTTTATGTTTTTACAGCCTATTCTTTATATTACAGCCCCCACTATTTTACAGCCTATTCTTTATTTTTATTTTACAGCCTATTCTTTATTTTACATATATTCTATTCTTTATGTTACAGCCTATTCTTTACATTTTTACAGCCTATTCTTTATATTACAGCCCACTGTTACAGCCTATTCTTTACATTACAGCCCACTGTTACAGCCTATTCTTTATATTACAGCCCACTGTTACAGCCTATTCTTTATATTACAGCCTATTCTTTATATTACAGCCCACTGTTACAGCCTATTCTTTATTTTACAGCCCACTGTTACAGCCTATTCTTTATATTACAGCCCACTGTTACAACCTATTCTTTATATTACAGCCCACTGTTACAGCCTATTCTTTATATTATAGCCCACTGTTACAGCCTATTCTTTATATTACAGCCCACTGTTACAGCCTATTCTTTATATTACAGCCCACTGTTACAGCCTATTCTTTATATTACAGCCCACTGTTACAGCCTATTCTTTATATTACAGCCCATGTTACAGCCTATTCTTTTATTACATTACAGCCCACTGTTACAGCCTATTCTTTACATTACAGCCCACTGTTACAGCCTATTCATTATATTACAGCCCACTGTTACAGCCTATTCTTTATATTACAGCCCACTGTTACAGCCTATTCTTTATATTACAGCCTATTCTTTATGTTACAGCCCACTGTTACAGCCTATTCTTTATATTACAGCCCACTGTTACAGCCTATTCTTTATATTACAGCCTATTCTTTAATTTACAGCCTATTCTTTATATTACAGCCCACTGTTACAGCCTATTCTTTATATTACAGCCTATTCTTTATATTACAGCCCACTGTTACAGCCTATTCTTTATATTACAGCCCACTGTTACAGCCTATTCTTTATGTTACAGCCCACTGTTACAGCCTATTCTTTATATTACAGCCCACTGTTACAGCCTATTCTTTATATTACAGCCCATTGTTACAGCCTATTCTTTATATTACAGCCCACTGTTACAGCCTATTCTTTACATTACAGCCCACTGTTACAGCCTATTCTTTATATTACAGCCTATTCTTTATATTACAGCCCACTGTTACAGCCTATTCTTTATATTACAGCCCACTGTTACAGCCTATTCTTTATATTACAGCCTATTCTTTATATTACAGCCCACTGTTACAGCCTATTCTTTATATTACAGCCCACTGTTACAGCCTATTCTTTATATTACAGCCCACTGTTACAGCCTATTCTTTATTTTACAGCCTATTCTTTATTTTACAGCCTATTCTTTATGTTACAGCCTATTCTTTATTTTACAGCCTATTCTTTATATTACAGCCCACTGTTACAGCCTATTCTTTATGTTACAGCCTATTCTTTATATTACAGCCCACTGTTACAGCCTATTCTTTATATTACAGCCCACTGTTACAGCCTATTCTTTATTTTACAGCCTATTCTTTATTTTACAGCCTATTCTTTATGTTTTTTTTTATTTTATTTCACCTTTATTTAACCAGGTAGGCTAGTTGAGAACAAGTTCTCATTTGCAACTGCGACCTGGCCAAGATAAAGCATAGCAGTGTGAACAGACAACACAGAGTTACACATGGAGTAAGCAATTAACAAGTCAATAACACAGTAGAAAAAAATAAATAAAATGGGCAGTCTATATACAATGTGTGCAAAAGGCATGAGGTAGGCGAATAATACAATTTTGCAGATTAACACTGGGGTGATAAATGATCAGATGGTCATGTACAGGTAGAGATATTGGTGTGCAAAAGAGCAGAAAGGTAAATAAATAAATAAAATAAAAAAACAGTATAAAAACAGTATGGGGATGAGGTAGGTGAAAATGGGTGGGCTATTTACCAATAGACTATGTACAGCTGCAGCGATCGGTTAGCTGCTCGGATAGCTGATGTTTGAAGTTGGTGAGGGAGATAAAAGTCTCCAACTTCAGCGATTTTTGCAGTTCATTCCAGTCACAGGCAGCAGAGTACTGGAACGAGAGGCGGCCAAATGAGGTGTTGGCTTTAGGGATGATCAGTGAGATACACCTGCTGGAGCGTGTGCTACGGATGGGTGTTGCCATCGTGACCAGTGAACTGAGATAAGGCGGAGCTTTACCTAGCATGGACTTGTAGATGACCTGGAGCCAGTGGGTCTGGCGACGAATATGTAGCGAGGGCCAGCCGACTAGAGCATACAAGTCGCAGTGGTGGGTGGTATAAGGTGCTTTGGTGACAAAACGGATGGCACTATGATAGACTGCATCCAGTTTGCTGAGTAGAGTGTTGGAAGCCATTTTGTAGATGACATCGCCGAAATCGAGGATCGGTAGGATAGTCAGTTTTACTAGGGTAAGCTTGGCGGCGTGAGTGAAGGAGGCTTTGTTGCGGAATAGAAAGCCGACTCTTGATTTGATTTTCGATTGGAGATGTTTGATGTGAGTCTGGAAGGAGAGTTTGCAGTCTAGCCAGACACCTAGGTACTTATAGATGTCCACATATTCAAGGTCGGAACCATCCAGGGTGGTGATGCTAGTCGGGCATGCGGGTGCAGGCAGCGATCGGTTGAAAAGCATGCATTTGGTTTTACTCGCGTTTAAGAGCAGTTGGAGGCCACGGAAGGAGTGCTGTATGGCATTGAAGCTCGTTTGGAGGTTAGATAGCACAGTGTCCAATGACGGGCCGAAAGTATATAGAATGGTGTCGTCTGCGTAGAGGTGGATCAGGGAATCGCCCGCAGCAAGAGCAACATCATTGATATATACAGAGAAAAGAGTCGGCCCGAGAATTGAACCCTGTGGCACCCCATAGAGACTGCCAGAGGACCGGACAGCATGCCCTCCGATTTGACACACTGAACTCTGTCTGCAAAGTAATTGGTGAACCAGGCAAGGCAGTCATCCGAGAAACCGAGGCTATTGAGTCTGCCGATAAGAATATGGTGATTGACAGAGTCGAAAGCCTTGGCGAGGTCGATGAAGACGGCTGCACAGTACTGTCTTTTATCGATGGCGGTTATGATATCGTTTAGTACCTTGAGCGTGGCTGAGGTGCACCCGTGACCGGCTCGGAAACCAGATTGCACAGCGGAGAAGGTACGGTGGGATTCGAGATGGTCAGTGACCTGTTTGTTGACTTGGCTTTCGAAGACCTTAGATAGGCAGGGCAGGATGGATATAGGTCTATAGCAGTTTGGGTCCAGGGTGTCTCCCCTTTGAAGAGGGGGATGACTGCGGCAGCTTTCAATCCTTGGGGATCTCAGACGATATGAAAGAGAGGTTGAACAGGCTGGTAATAGGGGTTGCGACAATGGCGGCAGATAGTTTCAGAAATAGAGGGTCCAGATTGTCAAGCCCAGCTGATTTGTACGGATCTAGGTTTTGCAGCTCTTTCAGAACATCTGCTATCTGGATTTGGGTAAAGGAGAACCTGGAGAGGCTTGGGCGAGGAGCTGCGGGGGCGGAGCTGTTGGCCGAGGTTGGAGTAGCCAGGCGGAAGGCATGGCCAGCCGTTGAGAAGTGCTTATTGAAGCTTTCGATAATCGTGGATTTATCGGTGGAGACCGTGTTACCTAGCCTCAGTGCAGTGGGCAGCTGGGAGGAGGTACTCTTGTTCTCCATGGACTTCACAGTGTCCCAGAACTTTTTGGAGTTGGAGCTACAGGATGCAAACTTCTGCCTGAAGAAGCTGGCCTTAGCTTTCCTGACTGACTGCGTGTATTGGTTCCTGACTTCCCTGAACAGTTGCATATCACGGGGCTATTCGATGCTATTGCAGTCCGCCACAGGATGTTTTTGTGCTGGTCGAGGGCAGTCAGGTCTGGAGTGAACCAAGGGCTGTATCTGTTCTTGGTTCTGCATTTTTGAACGGAGCATGCTTATCTAAAATGGTGAGGAAGTTACTTTTAAAGAATGACCAGGCATCCTCAACTGACGGGATGAGGTCAATGTCCTTCCAGGATACCCGGGCCAGGTCGATTAGAAAGGCCTGCTCACAGAAGTGTTTTAGGGAGCGTTTGACAGTGATGAGGGTGGTCGTTTGACTGCGGCTCCGTGGCGGATACAGGCAATGAGGCAATGATCGCTGAGATCCTGGTTGAAGACAGCGGAGGTGTATTTGGAGGGCCAGTTGGTCAGGATGACGTCTATGAGGGTGCCCTTGTTTACAGAGTTAGGGTTGTACCTGGTGGGTTCCTTGATGATTTGAGTGAGATTGAGGGCATCTAGCTTACATTGTAGGACTGCCGGGGTGTTAAGCATATCCCAGTTTAGGTCACCTAACAGAACAAACTCTGAAGCTAGATGGGGGCGATCAATTCACAAATGGTGTCCAGGGCACAGCTGGGAGCTGAGGGTGGCCGGTAGCAGGCGGCAACAGTGAGAGACTTATTTCTGGAGAGGGTAATTTTCAAAATTAGTAGTTCGAACTGTTTGGGTATGGACCTGGAAAGTATGACATTACTTTGCAGGCTATCTCTGCAGTAGACTGCAACTCCGCCCCCTTTGGTAGTTCTATCTTGACGGAAGATGTTATAGTTGGGTATGGAAATCTCTGAATTTTGGTGGCCTTCCTGAGCCAGGATTCAGACACGGCAAGGACATCAGGGTTAGCAGAGTGTGCTAAAGCAGTGAGTAAAACAAACTTAGGGAGGAGGCTTCTGATGTTGACATGCATAAAACCAAGGCTTTTTCGATCACAGAAGTCAACAAATGAGGGTACCTGGGGACATGCAGGGCCTGGGTTTACCTCCACATCACCCGCGGAACAGAGAAGGAGTAGTATGAGGGTGCGGCTAAAGGCTATCAAAACTGGTCGCCTAGAGCGTTGGGGGCAGAGGATAAGAGGAGCAGGTTTCTGGGCATGGTAGAATATATTCAGGGCATAATGCACAGACAGGGGTATGGTGGGGTACGGGTACAGCGGAGGTAAGCCCAGGCACTGGGTGATGATGAGACAGGTTGTATCTCTGGACATGCTGGTTGTAATGGGTGAGGTCACCGCATGTGTGGGAGGTGGGACAAAGGAGGTAACAGGGGTATGCAGAGTGGGTCTAGGGGCTCCATTGTGAACTAAAACAATTATAACTAACCTGAACAACAGTATACAAGGCATATTGACATCTGAGAGAGACATACAGCGAGGCATACAGTAATCACAGGTGTTGAATTTGGAAAGCTAGCTAAAAACAGTAGGCGAGGCTAATCCGCTAGCACAACAAACAGCAGGTAAAATGGCGTTGACTAGGCAACGGGGCCGACAGGTAAGACAAACAAGCAGAAAGGAGTACCGTGATTAATGGACAGTCCAGCGTGAGTCAGCTATGTAGCCAAGAGATCAGTGTCCAGGGGGCAGCGGTGGATGGGCAGGGGGGCTGGCGAGTGATTCAGGTTTTTTTTTTTTTTTTTTTTTTTTTAACTAACAATGACTAACTAGCTTGTAGCTAGTTAGCTGGTTAGCGTCTGGAGGTTCTTGAGTGTCATAAAAATAAAAATAAGAGTAAAAGTAATAGCGATTCCGTATCACATTGGGTGAGGCAGGTTTCCGGAAGGTATAAACAAATTAAAAATCAAAAAGAGATAGAAAGTAAATGGGGTCAGAGAGTGATTGGGACGCGGTGGTACAGACGGTTAGCAGGCCTGTGCTAACAAGCTAACAGTTCGTAGGCCCGAGCTAGACAAGGTAGCAGTTAGCGGACCGGAGCTTGACAAGCTAGCCGTTAGCAGGCCGAATTAGCAAGCAGGGAGATAGCGAGGGCTAGAGAGTTAACCTTTGGGGGACGTCGCGATGGGGTGAGTCTGTTTATTTATTCCTCTTCATGCGGTGAGCTGGAGATACAGCGATTCAGAAAGCTCGCGGGCCTTGGCCAGTAGATGGATCTTTGGCGATGTCGCAGCGGAGAAGCCTGTTGAAACCCCTCGGACGATTATGTCGGCGGACCAGTCGTGATGGATCGGCGGGGCTCCGTGTCGGCAGTAGAGGGTCAGTCGAGGGTCCAGGCCAATTGGCAAATTAGGTATCTTTGGACCTCTTCGGGTAGTCGGGAGATGGGTTTAGCTCGAGGCTAGCTCCAGGCTAACTGGTGCTTGCTCTGGGACAGAGACGTTAGCCAGGAGTAGCCACTCGGATTGCAGCTAGCTATTTACGATGATCCGGTATAAAGCTTCAGAGCTTGCGGTAGGAATCCGGAGATGTGGTAGAGAAAAAGCAGTCTGATATGCTTTGGGTAGATGTCGCGCTGGTGTCCTAGTTAGCGTTGAAGACCGCTAGCAGTGGCTAGCTAGTAGCTAGTTAGCGGCTAGCTTCTGATGAGGGTTCCGATTCTAAAGCATAGAAAAAGCAGATCCGTACCACATTGGGTGATGCGGGTTGCAGGATAGTATATTCAGCCTGTGGTTGGGAAGTGAGATTAAAATATGTACGAAATATATACGGAAAAAAGAGGAAAAAAAACTATATTTACACTATACAGGACGGGACAAGACAAAACACACGTCCGACTGCTACGCCATCTTGGATTCGAATGTTACAGCCTATTCTTTATTTTACAGCCTATTCTTTATATTACAGCCCACTGTTACAGCCTATTCTTTATGTTACAGCCCACTGTTACAGCCTATTCTTTATATTACAGCCTATTCTTTATATTACAGCCCACTGTTACAGCCTATTCTTTATGTTACAGCCCACTGTTACAGCCTATTCTTTATATTACAGCCCACTGTTACAGCCTATTCTTTATATTACAGCCCACTGTTACAGCCTATTCTT
This sequence comes from Oncorhynchus nerka, assembly GCF_034236695.1. Lineage (NCBI taxonomy): Eukaryota > Metazoa > Chordata > Actinopteri > Salmoniformes > Salmonidae > Oncorhynchus > Oncorhynchus nerka. Next base: position 43,308,611 of record NC_088424.1, on the reverse strand, counting down.
TATATTACAGCCCACTGTTACAGCCTATTCTTTATATTACAGCCCACTGTTACAGCCTATTCTTTATATTACAGCCCACTGTTACAGCCTATTCTTTATATTACAGCCCACTGTTACAGCCTATTCTTTATATTACAGCCTATTCTTTATATTACAGCCCACTGTTACAGCCTATTCTTTATATTACAGCCCACTGTTACAGCCTATTCTTTATATTACAGCCCACTGTTACAGCCTATTCTTTATATTACAGCCTATTCTTTATATTACAGCCCACTGTTACAGCCTATTCTTTATATTACAGCCCACTGTTACAGCCTATTCTTTATATTACAGCCTATTCTTTATATTACAGCCCACTGTTACAGCCTATTCTTTATATTACAGCCTATTCTTTATATTACAGCCCACTGTTACAGCCTATTCTTTATATTACAGCCTATTCTTTATGTTACAGCCCACTGTTACAGCCTATTCTTTATATTACAGCCCACTGTTACAGCCTATTCATTATATTACAGCCCACTGTTACAGCCTATTCTTTATATTACAGCCCACTGTTACAGCCTATTCTTTATATTACAGCCCACTGTTACAGCCTATTCATTATATTACAGCCCACTGTTACAGCCTATTCATTATATTACAGCCCACTGTTACAGCCTATTCTTTATGTTACAGCCCACTGTTACAGCCTATTCATTATATTACTGCCCACTGTTACAGCCTATTCTTTATATTACAGCCCACTGTTACAGCCTATTCTTTATATTACAGCCCACTGTTACAGCCTATTCTTTATGTTACAGCCCACTGTTACAGCCTATTCTTTATATTACAGCCCACTGTTACAGCCTATTCATTATATTACAGCCCACTGTTACAGCCTATTCTTTATATTACAGCCCACTGTTACAGCCTATTCTTTATATTACAGCCCACTGTTACAGCCTATTCATTATATTACAGCCCACTGTTACAGCCTATTCTTTATATTACAGCCCACTGTTACAGCCTATTCTTTATATTACAGCCCACTGTTACAGCCTATTCATTATATTACAGCCCACTGTTACAGCCTATTCTTTATATTACAGCCCACTGTTACAGCCTATTCTTTATATTACAGCCCACTGTTACAGCCTATTCTTTATATTACAGCCCACTGTTACAGCCTATTCACTATTACAGCCCACTGTTACAGCCTATTCTTTATATTACAGCCCACTGTTACAGCCTATTCTTTATATTACAGCCCACTGTTACAGCCTATTCTTTATATTACAGCCCACTGTTACAGCCTATTCTTTATATTACAGCCCACTGTTACAGCCTATTCTTTATATTACAGCCCACTGTTACAGCCTATTCTTTATATTACAGCCTATTCTTTATATTACAGCCCACTGTTACAGCCTATTCTTTATATTACAGCCTATTCTTTATATTACAGCCCACTGTTACAGCCTATTCTTTATATTACAGCCCACTGTTACAGCCTATTCTTTATATTACAGCCTATTCTTTATATTACAGCCTACTGTTACAGCCTATTCTTTATATTACAGCCTATTCTTTATATTACAGCCTATTCTTTATATTACAGCCCACTGTTACAGCCTATTCTTTATATTACAGCCCACTGTTACAGCCTATTCTTTATATTACAGCCCACTGTTACAGCCTATTCTTTACATTACAGCCTATTCTTTATTTTACAGCCCACTGTTACAGCCTATTCTTTATATTACAGCCTATTCTTTATTTTACGGCCTATTCTTTATATTACAGCCTATTCTTTATATTACAGCCCACTGTTACAGCCTATTCTTTACATTACAGCCTATTCTTTATTTTACGGCCTATTCTTTATATTACAGCCTATTCTTTATATTACAGCCCACTGTTACAGCCTATTCTTTACATTACAGCCTATTCTTTATTTTACAGCCCACTGTTACAGCCTATTCTTTACATTACAGCCTATTCTTTATTTTACAGCCCACTGTTACAGCCTATTCTTTACATTACAGCCTATTCTTTATATTACAGCCCACTGTTACAGCCTATTCTTTATATTACAGCCCACTGTTACAGCCTATTCTTTATATTACAGCCCACTGTTACAGCCTATTCTTTACATTACAGCCCACTGTTACAGCCTATTCTTTACATTACAGCCTATTCTTTATTTTACGGCCTATTCTTTATATTACAGCCTATTCTTTATATTTACAGCCCACTGTTACAGCCTATTCTTTACATTACAGCCTATTCTTTATTTTACAGCCCACTGTTACAGCCTATTCTTTACATTACAGCCTATTCTTTATTTTACAGCCCACTGTTACAGCCTATTCTTTACATTACAGCCTATTCTTTATATTACAGCCCACTGTTACAGCCTATTCTTTATATTACAGCCCATTGTTACAGCCTATTCTTTACATTACAGCCCACTGTTACAGCCTATTCTTTACATTACAGCCCACTGTTACAGCCTATTCTTTATTTTACAGTCCAGATAGAAACTTAGAAATGACTTATGAAAACAATAACTTAATAAGTGCGTTGTGATGGTACTCTACTATAAGATTCTTAAACCGGGCTGTAAAATAAAGTCTTGTTTTTCTTTTACTGGGACATTGGTTGACACACAGTATTTGAATTATTTTTACCGATCTCCTGCTAGCCAACTCCTGGCTATATTACGGGAGAGATTTGTAGAAAGAAGTGGTGTATTCCCTGTTAAAGTGGGTCATAACCAGGTGAATGATTTACTGACAGCCTTACCAGTAACTTCGGTATTTCTGTTTTTTTGCGTAACCACGCAACAGTAACTACGTTATTTCTGGGTTTTGTGTAACCACGCAACAGTAACTATGTTATTTCTGGGTTTTGTGTAACCAGGTAACAGTAACTATGGTATTTCTTGGTTTCTTAGTTCATTTCTGACTGAAGAACCTTTTTTTATTATTATTATCAGGAGCAGGCAGACTGTATCAGCCTGTTGTACGAGCCTGGTCCCAGATCGGTATGCGCGTGGTGTAGCTCAGTTGGTAGAGCATGGTGCTTGCAAGAGCCAGTATAGTGGATTTGATTCCCGGGACCACCTAAATGTCTAATATTATATTAACTCCTCTGATTCTCATTGTCATTCCCAGCACCTACAGATCTGGGACCAGCTGCTATTAGATTAATTCAGAGTGTCTCTACCAGGCCCTGTTTTAACCAGCCAGCTGGTCCCAGATCAGTATGTGGTTTAGCCAACGCCTCTTAATAATCCAGAATTTCTCCACCAGGCAGAATGAACCTGTTGTGGAGGAGCCCAAGGCAGGAGTGCCCTCCTAAGCCACCTGACCTGTTCCAGAGAACTACTACAGCCACTGACCAGGCTAGATGGATAGAATCCCCAGCCCACAACAAAACCAGGAGCAGGAACTTCTCAGAGCTGGACATCCCTTTCATAGATGAGGAAGAGGACTAGCCTGGGTGACAGTCTGTTTTTGCTCCAAATGGAATTATCATGCCAAACATGGCTGTACAATGACAGCAATGGAGTTGGAAAGAGCACTAAACAGATCTGGGACCAGGCTAGAGGACATCTAGGATGGGGCCATATTGTCCTCCGACAGGTGGCGTCTCTAATACATGATGCTAATCCTTCGACTGATGGCATTGGAGCTGTGTTATGGCAACAAGAACCAAGCACATGATGTATATTTTCCTACATCCATTTGTGTGTGTGTGTGTGTGTGCGTGTGTGTGTGTGTGTGTGTGTGTAATGATCAAAGCTCAAATCAAATCTAATTTTGTTTGTCACATGCGCCGAAAACAACAGATGTCGACGTTACCTTAAAATGCTTAGTTTTTAAAAGGTAAGAAAAATGTGCTAACTTAATCTAGGGAAAATAGTCACACAATAAGGGGCTGTATACAAGGGGTACCTATACCAAGTCAATGTGAAGGGGTACGGGTTAGTCTAGGTAACTGAGGTAATATTTACAGGACCAGTCAAAAGTTTGGACACCTACTCATTCAAGAGTTTTTCTTCATTTGTACTATTTTCTACATTGTAGAATAATAGTGAAGACATATAACACATATTAAATCATGTACGTAGTAACCCAAAAAGTGTTAAACAAATAAAAATATATTTTAGATTCTTCAAAGTAGCCACCTTTTGCCTTGATGGACAGCTTTGCACACTCTTGGCAACAGTCTTGAAAGAGTTCCCACATATGCTGAGCACTTGTTGGCTGCTTTTCCTTCACTCTGTGGTCCAACTCATCCCAAACCATCTCAATTGGGTTGAGATCAGGTGATTGTGGAGGCAAGGTCATCTGATGCAGCACTCCATCACACTCCTTGGTCAAATAGTGTGTTTTGGGTCATTGTCCTGTTGAAAAACAAATGATACTCCCACTAAGTGCAAACCAGATGTGATGACGTATCGCTGTGGTAGCCATGCTGGTTAAGTGTGCCTTGAATTCGAAATAAATCACTGACAGTGTAACCAGCAAAGCACCCCCACACTATCACACCACCTCCTCCATGCTTCACAGTGGGAACCACACATGAGGAGATCATCCGTTCACCTACTCTGCGTCTCACAAAGACACGGCAGTTGGAACCAAAAATCTACAATTTGAACTCATCAGACCCAAGGACAGATTTCCACTGGTCAAATCAAATCAGTTTGTCACGTGTGCCGAATACAACAGTGAAATGCTTACGTTTAATGTCTAATGTCCATTGCTCGTGTTTCTTGGCCCAAGCTTGTCTCTTCTTATTATTGGTGTCGTTTAGTAGTGATTTCTTTATAGCAATTTGACCAAGAAGGCCTGATTCACGCAGTCTCCTCTGAACAGTTGATGTTGAGATGTGTATGTTACTTGAACTCTGTGAAGCATTTATTTGGGCTGCAATCTGAGGTGCAGTTAACTCTAATGAACTTGTCCTTTGCAGCAGAGGTAACTCTGGGTCTTCCTTTCCTGTGGTGGTCCTCATGAGAGCCAGTTTCGTCATAGAGCTTGATGGTTTTTGCAACGGCACTTGAAGAAACTTGAAAAGTTCTTGAAATTCTCAAGAATGACTGGCCTTCATGTCTTAAAGTAATGATGGACTGTCATTTCTCTTTGCATATTTGAGCTGTTCTTGCCATAATATGGACTTGGCTTTTACCAAATAGGGCTATCTTCTGTATACCACCCCTATCTTGTCACAACACAACGGATTGGCTCAAATGCAAATTAACTTTTAACAAGGCACACCTTTTAATTGAAATGCATTCCAGGTGACTATCTCGTGAAGCTGGTTGAGAGAATGCCAAGAGCGTGCAAAGCTGTTATCAAGGCAAAGGGTGGCTAATTTGAAGAAGCTCAAATATAAAATATATTTTGATTTGTTTAACTCTTTTTGGGGGGTTACTACATGATGCCATGTGTTATTTCATAGTTTTGATGTCTTCACTGTTATTCTACAACGTAGAAAATAGTAAGAAAGACCCTTGAATGAGTAGGTGTGTCCAAATGTTTGACTGGTACTGTACATGTAGGTAGGGGTAAAGTGACTATGCATAGATAATAAACAGAGTAGCAGCAGTGTATGTGAAGCGTGTGAATGTATGTATGTGTTTGTGTCTGAGTTTTTGTGTAGTGTGTGTGGCTAGAGTCCAGTGAGGGTACATCGAGCCTGTGCAAGAAAGTCGGTGCAATTTTTTTTGAATAACTAAGAGATGGCCACCCGGAATATGTAAATTGTCCGGGTGGCCATTTGATTAACTGTTCAGCAGTCTAATGGCTTGTGGGTAGAAGCTCTCAAGGAGCCTTTTGGTCCTAGACTTGGCGCTACGGTACCGCTTGCCATGCGGTAGCAGAGAGAACAGTCTGTCACTTACATTTTTACATTTTAGTCATTTAGCAGATGCTCTTATTCAGAGCGACTTACAGTAGTGAGCGCATACATTTTTATATTTGTTCGTACTGGGCCACTGTGGGAATCGCACCCACAACCCTGGCAAGTGCCGTGCTCTACCAACTGATCTTCCTTTTGACACCGCCTGGTATAGAGATCCTGGATGGCAGGAAGTGATGCACTGGGCCATACACACTGGTTATGCAACCAGTCAGAATGCTCTCGATGGTGCAGCTGTAGAACCTTTTGAGAATCTAAGGACCCATGCCAAATCTTTTCAGCCTCCTGAGGGGAGAATAGGTGTTGTTGTGCCCTCTGACAGTCTTGGTGTGTTTGAACCATGATAGGTCCTTAGTGACATGAACACTAGGGAACATGAAGCTCTCGTTCTGCTCCACTACATCTCAGTCTATGTGAGGGAGGGGTGATTGGCCCTCCTCCTGTAGTCCACGATGCTGCTGTTGACGTTGAGAGCCTCTTAAGAAAGCATCTGTGGTTTTCTAATGATGTCATAATGGAATTACACAAGACACAGTGCAGTCTGTTGTACCAATGCACCTTTGATATTAACCATGTACAATCTCATGTTATTGTAAAGCCAAGTATTTTGGATGTCTCACCTGTGGACAGTAGTATAACGAGGACCAAATCATTTTAATCCATAATACAGGTACCTTGTTTGCAATGGACTACTTCTATGCCACCTAGTTTGGTACTTTGTGAAATAAATGTCCTATTTTTATTGATAATTAACCTCAAATGAAAACAATACAGTCAAGATTGTTTTAAGGTTATCAGCATATTTGTGTTTTTCTGTTTTCTTTGAAATTGAGATGGATATTTTCACCTTGGTCCTCCTTTTTTTATTAACAATATATTTACTGACATATTTTCACATTTTCACAAGCACCCCACCCCCCTCCCCTCCAAAAACATGACAATTAAAGGTTGACTCATCTAAATGATATAGACACAAAGCAGCACTGAAGAGATTGCAATGAGCGAGATGCAAGACTTTGCTCTTAAGACTGGAATCATGAATCTGCATGAGTTTGCTTCACATAGTTACAATGTGAAGCGTACAGGACCAAAACAGCGGAGAAGTTTAACCTCACTTCAATGCTCTTAGTTGTTGCTTAACTTGACCGACAATGCTATTTACTTTGAGCATCTACTTCATATCTCTGAGTCTACCTTTTAAGATAATGCACCTTCTCTCTCCCTCATCATAGATTTAAATGACTGCCTGCTCACTTCTGTAATGTTGTATATTACTTTATCATGTCTGTGTATTATGAATGGGGTCATTCCCGAATTATACTGAGCAAAAATGTAAACGCAACCATTTCTAAGATTTCACTGAGTTATAAGAAAATCAAGTCAATTGAAATAAATAAATTAGGCCCTAATGTATGGATTTCACATGACTGGGCAGTGGTGCAGCCATGGGTGGGCACAGGCCCACCCACTGTGGAGCCAGGCCCAGCCAATCAGAATGAGTTTTTCCCACACAAAAGGGCTTTATGACAGACAGAAATACTCCTCGGGCACAACAAAAAATATAAAATATAAATAAATGTAGGGCTTTATGACAGACAGAAATACTCCTCGGGCACAACAAAAAATATAAAATATAAATAAATGTAGGGCTTTATGACAGACAGAAATACTCCTCGGGCACAACAAAAAAATATAAATAAATGTAGGGCTTTATGACAGACAGAAATACTCCTCGGGCACAACAAAAAATATAAAATATAAATAAATGTAAAGTGTTGGTGCCATGTTTCATGAGCTGAAACTTAAAGATCCCAGAAATGTTCCATACGCACAAAAAGCTTATTTCTCTCCAATTTTGTTTACATCCTTGTTAGTGAGCATTTATCCTTTGCCAAGATAATCCATCCACCTGGCAGGTGTGGCATATCCAGAAGCTGATTTAAACAGCATGATTATTACACAGGTGCACCTTGTGCTGGGGACAATAAAAGGCCCCTGAAATGTGCAGTTTTGTAACACGACACAATGCCACAAATGTCTCAAGTTTTGAGGGAGCGTGCAATTGGCATACTGACTGCAGGAATGTCCACCAGAGCTGTTGCCAGAGGATTTAATGTTAATTTCTCTACCATTAACCGCATACAAGGTCATTTTAGAGAATTTGGCAGTACTTCCAACCGGCCTCACAACCAGTCCACGTGTATGGTGTCTGTGGGTGAGCGGTTTGCTGATGTCAACATTGTGAACAGAGTGCCCCATGGTGGCGGTGGGGTTATGGTATGGGCAGGCATAAGCTACAGACAACAATGATGGCAATTTGAATGCACAAAAATACCATCTTGAGATCCTGAGGCCCACTTTTGTTAAGGTATCTGTGACCAACAGATGCATCTGTATTCCCAGTCATGTGAAATCCATAGATTCAATTCATATTTCAACTGACTGATTTCCTCGAACTGTAACACCGTAAACTCAATGCAATTGTTGCATGTTGGGTTTTCACTTACGTATTTGATGGACATGTCTCTGTGCCAAACAACCAATACACGAAGACGAGGTGAAAAGGTAACTGTAGACTACTTGTTTTTTTTTTTATGCCGCCTCCAATTAATTATAATATCAGAGCATGTGTTACTGTACTGTTCGAAATTATGTTCTTCTGTTCTGGCAAAATTTACAGATGATGTCAACAAAATACATTTTGTGATCGATAGTACAAACTTTTTTACTGAACCTATCAAATCCAGAGGTTCCTCTTCCGCCTCCTTAGCGCCTGCCAATCAGGGCTAAGTCTCGTACCGGAGGGGCGGTTTGTTTTTTACACAGGAAGATGGATCAAAATGAGGTGGGGAAATGTGCATTGGGTAATCACTTGTTATGTAGCCAGAGAAGGCGAAGTCAAATATTGATCATTTTCCAGAGCTTATTACTGAAGTTACCCCTCTGACATCAAGAATGGACATAAGTTAACAATGACGGGAGAAAAGAAGAAGAAAAAGCGGCTGAACCGCAGCGTTCTTCTGGCTAAGAAAATTATTATAAAAGATGGAGGCAGTGTGAGTAACGTTAGCTAACATATTTTGCTATTTCTTCGTTAGCCTAATGGCCATGTACATTGACATGTTTTGCATGATTTTATTTTGCGTGTTTTATCAAGTTTAGCTACCAGTTGTTTCCGGGCTGGGCAGTTGAACATGTCAGCTCACTAGTGCCATGTCAAACTAGCAGCTGTTGGCTAAGCTAATGTTTGCTAGGTGGTATATGTTGTAACGTTACTGTTAAAGGTAACAAGACCACAGCGAGTTAGCAAGTCAGCTGTTAGCTTTGAGCCACGCTTCATCCGAGTTTGTTTGGTGTTGTGTTTGACATAAGATGTTTTTTTTTTGCTTTTAGATTCAAATTTTGCTTCGTGTGTGTGTGTGATAGCTAGTCACGCTACTGTAGTATTCAAACAAAGCAAATCGAACACGTTTAATTCGTGTCAGTTGTTTGCAATGGTGTAGAAAACATTAGGAACACCTTGCAAATATTGAGTTAACCCCTTTTGCCATCAGAACAGCCTCAATTAGTCGGGACATGGACTACAAGGTGTCAACAACGTTCCACAGGGTGGCTGGCCCATTGTTGACAAGGTTTGCCGGGTGGTTGACCATTGATGCACAAGGGAAACTGTTGCGCATGGGGGGGGGGGGGGTGTTGCTGTTCTTGACACAAACCGGTGTGCCTGGCAGCTAAGTTCAAAGGCACTTAAATATTTTGTGTTGCCCATTCACCCTCTGAATGATACACAATCCATGTCTCAAGGCTTAAAAGTAATTATTTAACCCGTCTCTCCCTTAATCTACACTGATTTGAAGTGGATTTAATAAGGGATCATAGCTTTCACTTGGTCAGTCTGTCGTTGAAGGAGCAGGTGTTTGTATACTGAATGTAGATAAAACATTAGATCGCTAATGCTGTGTATTGGCCAATGAGAGGCTTTGACGCAATAGGTCGGCCATGTTGGCTCTCCCCAGAAGGAGTAGTCCTCCATCGGAATTAATGAAATTCTATTGTATCTCAATTCATTTTTTTAACTACTTCAACATCGGTTCAGTTATTTAAATTGCATTCGGTATTATTCTTTTCTCTGCACTCATTGCGCAGTTTCTCTGAAGCGAAATCCGATCAAGACCAAACTGCAATGTTGTAGGGTGTTGAATTTTCCATTCATATTTTTGTATCTTATGTTTAGCTCATATAATATAATTTAAAACTATGCATTAAGGTGTCTGTAATATAATAAACATCGCAACAACAACAAAAAAATCATAAAATGCAATTCTATAGCTTCCAAAGTAGTTCTTACAGTGGTGGGGGAGAGCCAAGATTGAGGCACGGTGGATTCAACACAATGGTGGGGTAGTATGAAGATGGATGCACAGTAGCATCAAAACGAGTCCTGCTAGTCATCTATGTTTACTATTTTCTACATTCTATAATAAAATAGTGAAGACTTCAAAACTATGAAATAACACATATGGAATCATGTAGTAACCAAAAAGTGTTTAACAAATAAATCTTATTTGAGATTCTTCAAAGTAGCCACCCTTTGCCTTGACAGTTTTGTACACTCTTGGCATTCTCTCAACCAGCTTCACGAGGAAGTCACCTGGAATGCATTTCAATTAAAAGGTCTGCCGTGTTAAGGTTCATTTCTGGAATTTCTTTCCTCTGCGTGTTTGAGGCAATCACTCATGTTACAAGGTAGGGGTGGTATACAGAAGACAACCCTGTTTGGTAAAAGACCAAGTCCGTATTATGGCATGAACAGCTCAAAGAGAAACGACAGTCCATCATTACTGTAAGACAAGAAGGTCAGTCAATGTGGAAAATTTCAATAACTTTAAATGTTTCTTCAAGTGCAGTTGCAAAAACCATCAAGCGCTATGATGAAACTGGCTCACATGAGGACTGCCACAGGAAAGGAAGACCCAGAGTTACCTCTGCTGCAGAGGATAAGTTCATTAGAGTTACCAGCCTCAGAAATTGCAGCCCAAATAAATGCTTAGTTCAAGTTAGACATATCTCAAATTGCTTCAAAGAAACCACTACTAAAGGACAGAGGAAGAGACTTGCTTGGGCCAAGAATCACGAGCAATTGACATTAGACCGGTGGAAATCTGTCCTTTTAGTCTGTGTCCAAATTGGCTATTTTAGGTTCCAACCACCCTGTCTTTGTGAGATGCAGAGTTGGTGAATGGATGATCTCTACATGTGTGGTTCCCACTGTGACACATGGAGGTGTGGGAGTGCTTTGCTGGTGAAACTATCAGTGATTTTAGAATTCAAAAAGCACCCTTAACCAGCATGGATACTACAGTGTTCTGCAGCAATACGCCATCCCATTTGGTTTGCGCTTAGTGGGACTATCATTTGTTTTTCAACAGGATGACCCAACACACCTCCAGGCTGTGTAAGGGCTATTTGACCAAGACGGAGAGTGATTTAGTGCTGCGTCAGATGACCTTGCCTCCACAGTCACCTGACCTCAACACAATTGAGATGGTTTGGGATGAGTTGAACCGCAGAGTGCAGAAAAAGCAGCTAACAAGTGCTCAGCATATGTGGAAACTCCTTCAAGACTGTTGGAAAAGCATTCTTCACGAAGCTGGTTGAGAGACTGCCAAGAGTGTGCAAAGCTGTCACCAAGGCAAATGGTGGCTACTTTGTAGACTCTCAAATATAACATATATTTAGATTAACACTTTTTGGGTTACTACATGATTCAATATGTGTTATTTCATAGTTTTGGTGTCTTCTATTATTCTACAATGTAGAAAATAGTACAAATAAAGAAAAACCCTTTAAGTAGGTGTTCTACAACCTTTGACCGGTAGTGTGTGTATGTCTATGTATATGTGTATGTATGTGTGTGTGTGTATATGTATGTATATATATATGTATGTATGTATGTATGTATATATATATATATATATATATATATATATATATATATATATATATATATATATATATATATATATATAATTATTTTTAAATATATATAATTATTATTTTTAAATACCATACTTCCATATACAAATAACAACATACAGCCGGACACAAACATCGACAACTGCCCCGACCCACCGGCTCACACCCCCATCTCCACCGCCCCTATCACTCTCCTCCACATGGACTCAAACTGCACCAGGGGGCTGGTGGCACCGTAATTGGGGAAGAAGGGATCGTATTAATGTCTGGAATGGAATAAATTGAATGGTATTGAACTATTGACTGATACTGTGTGTATGTATATGTGTGATACTCCGATATTACATTTTTGGCCGAATTTAAAATATCCAATATTTTCCCTAAAAACCAACACCGATTTACTAAAAATGTTGGTGGTCTTTTTAAGCATTCTATTACAGTCAAGTAGATAACACGGACGCAGCGGTCTAAGGCACTGCATCTCCGTGCAAGAGGCGTCACTACAGTCCCTGGTTCGGTTCCAGGCTGTGTCACATCCGGCCCGTGATTGGGAGTCCCATAGGGCGGCACACAATTGGCCCAGCTTCGTTAGGGTTTGGCTTGGGTAGGACGTCATTGTAAATAAGAATTTGTTCTTAACTGACTTGCCTAGTTAAATAAAGGTTACACACACCACACTGACAGTTATTTTGTTGGCATTTGCTTATGTCCCCATTATCAGTAAAACATCAACCTATTTCTTTCACTTACTTGCTGGGCTTTTTCGATGTTCAGTCGTTTCATTCTCAACCAGGATTTCACATACTATGGAACGCCGTTTGGGTCTTTGCGTGTTTGATCAATCAGGATCTGAATATGACTGCACGTCACCTAATATTTTAACGCTTTCATGATCGAATAATCTTTTTTTAACCTAATTTACGCATTGATTACACACTCACTCGTATTTCATGTCACAACGATTCTTCGATACGTATGCTGCGATGCTTGTAACGGTGTTGGTCGTAAATAAAAAGCTAGCTAGCTCATGGATGGACGATGTTCTTCCCCAAAAACATAGTAAAACGACATCTGTTACAGTAGCTATAGCTTGCTAACTATATAGCTAGGTGTCGTCTAAAATAACTCTAATTTATAAGACAGTTCTTATTGCCGATCTGTGAATGGAGTAGTACACAGCGTTGTACGAGATCTTCAGTTTCTTAGCAATTTCTCGCATGGAATAATAGCCTTCATTTCTCAGAACAAGAATAGACCGAGTTTCAGAAGAAAGTCCTTTTGCTTCTGGCCATTTTGAGCCTGTAATCGAATGCTGATGCTCCACAAATATACTCAACTAGTCTAAAGGAGGCCAGTTTTATTGCTTCTTAGTTAGAGCAACAGTTTTCAGCTGTGCTAACAATTGTAAAAGGGTTTTCTAATGATCAATTAGCCTTTTTAAAATGATAAACTTGGATTAGCTAACACAATGTGCCATTGGAACACAGGGGTGATGGTTGCTGATAATGGGCCTCTGTACACCCATGTAGATATTCATTTTTTTTTAAATCAGCTGTTTCCAGCTACAATAGTCATTTACAACATTAACAATGTCTACACTGTATTTCTGATCAATTTGATGTTATTTTAATGGACAGCCTTTGTTTTTTTTTGCTTTACTTTCAGAAACAAGGACATTTCTAAGTGACACAACTTTTGAATGCTAGTGTAGGTATGCACGTCAGCTTTGACATGGGTTTTGCACACTGGCGTTAAACTAGACATCGGGCCTGTTTTGCACACTGGCGTTAAACTAGACATCGGGCCTGTTTTGCACACTGGCGTTAAACTAGACATCGGGCCGATACCGATGTTGGCATTTTTAGCTAAATTCATCCGATTCCGATCTGTTTACAGAATTATTTTTATATATATATTTTTTAATATATCGTACATACTCACTCACTGGTTGGGTGTGTTGCTTTCCTAGGTAGCTAGCTGAAGCATGAGGTTGGTACAATGTCTGTAGGGATGTGATGGCTATAAAATGCATGATTTGTAAATGTCATCTGAAATGACTGACATTTTGTTGACAACATGAATTGTTGTCAGTTAATGACTTTGTCAGTTCACACTACTCCAAACAAAATGTTACCTAGCTGGCTGAAATACGCTGTGAGTTTGCTTGAGTTTTGTCCCTTCAATTCAGGCTTCAATAATAACCAAAAGGTCAATGATCTTGATTGAGTAATGTGGTCCTTTGGAGCATGGTTTGGGTTAGGTACTAGAATTGAGAGGGAGATGCCACTTGTTTATGTTGGCTATAGTCTTGAGCCAATGAGATCTCACGAGAACCATATGTTCTAAGCAGTAATACTTTGGAATAGCCTTTGACACGGTTTTGGTTACCTGCAGACTAGCTTGATCTGGGCGATGGCAGTCAGAATGAAACTAGCCGTTCTTGACATTGCATTGCATGATTTGTGGTCTAGAACGAACACACCCAAGCCCTACTTTTACAGCCAACATGGCTTTCCCACCTCTCACCTGTCAAGACTCCCATGTCCCCTCTTCCATCTCCGGGAAGTGGACGCTTCTGCATTCCTCCCCACGCATGTAAAAGGATTGGTGTTAGCATGGTTAGGGAGTTCCATCATGTTTCACCAGTCTCTTCCTTTTAAATCCATGAACAGAAGTGAACATGTTAGTGGACACTTGGGATAGAAGGGCAGTCCCGCTCACTATACTCGGCACCTGTTGCAGTTTACTGGCTGTTCACTCGCACTGCACACACTATTTTTTAAACGAGTGTTGTCCGTTGGCTATTTCAATTAAAGTTTTGTGGATGTGCATACAGCATTTTGGAATTGTATGCCTGTCAGCTAATCATTTTTTTTTTTCTTATTTTCTCCTCTCTCTCCCTCCTTCTCTTATCTCTTTTCCGTTGTTCTTTTCTCTCTCTCCATGCTGTAGCCCCAGGGGATGGGTGATCCCAGTGTCTATCATGCTGTGGTGGTGATCTTCCTGGAGTTCTTTGCCTGGGGGCTTCTTACCACGCCCATGCTAACGGTAGGTTAATCCCCCCCGCCATCAAACAAAGTCAGCAGCATACCACCCTGCATACCACTGCTGGCTTGCTTCTGAAGCTAAGCAGGGTTGGGCCTGGTCAGTCCCTGGATGGGAGACCAGATGCTGCTGGAAGTGGTGTTGGAGGGCCTGTAGGAGGCACTCTTTCCTCTTGTCTAAAAAAACACTGCCCTGTGTAGGGTGCAGTCTTTCGGATAGGATGTTAAACGGGTGTCCTGACTCTTGAGGTCATTAAAAATCCCATGGCACTTATCGTAAGAGTAGGGGTGTTAACCCCGGTGTCCTGGCTAAATTCCCAATCTGACCCTGAAACCATCACGGTCACCTAATAATCCCCAGTTTACAATTGGCTCATTCATCCCCCTCCTCTCCCCTGTAACTATTCCCTAGGTCGTTGCTGTAAATGAGAACGTGTTCTCAGTCAACTTACCTGGTAAAATATTGGATAAATGAACATTTAAAAAAAACCTGAGCATACCATACCCATGCTAACGGTAGGTTAACCCCCTGAGCCCACGGTCACATCCCTAGAGTGCACTACTGTTGACCAGGACCCATAGGGTTTATTCAGTGATCTGTACTGTAGAGCATAGGACTACGTCACATAGGACTACTCACAGCTGAGCTCACCACGCCCATCCCCACTGTAGAAACTGTAAGTAGGTAAACCACCACACAGCTGTGCCCACCTGCTCCCCTCAACTATGGAGCCTACCTATGATTACATACAGTAGTGATACAACCCATGCTCACGGTAGCCCAAACCACCACCTGTTCTCTAGCTTACGTTGTTCTACATGCGGTAGGGACAGGAATGCAACGCCTACGTCTGTTGCACAAATTTACCACCAGCTAAAGCCTTGGGCCTAACAACACTCATGCCAATTTATCCTCCAAACCGGCTTCTCGGTCATTATCACATGAGTAAACCACCACCTGGTCTCAGGTGTGACTCACAAAATGTTTGTGCTTCTAGTTCCGACAATGCAGTAATAACCAACGAGTAATCTAACCTAACAATTTCAAAACAACTACCTTATACACACAAATGTAAGGTGATAAAGAATATGTACATAAAAATATATGAATGAGTGATGGTACAGAACGGCATAGGCAAGATGCAGTAGATGGTATTGAGTACAGTATATACATATGAGATGAGTAATGTAGGGTATGTAAACATATTAAGTGGCATTGTTTAAAGTGGATAGTGATACATTTTTCCATGAATTTTTCCATTATTAAAGTGGCTGGAGTTGAGTCAGTATATTGGCAGCAGCCACTCAATGTTAGTGGTGGCTGTTTAACAGTCTGATGGCCTTGAGCTAGAAGCTGTTTTTCAGTCTCTCGGTCCCAGCTTTGAAGCACCTCTACTGACCTCGCCTTCTGGATGATAGCGGGGTGAACAGGCAGTGGCTCGGGTGGTTGTTGTCCTTGATGATATTTTTGCCCTTCCTGTGACATCGGGTGGTGTAGGTGTCCTGGAGGGCAGGTAGTTTGCCCCCGGTGATGCGTTGTGCAGACCTCACTACCCTCTGGAGAGCCTTACGGTTGAGGGCGGAGCAGTTACCGTATCAGGCAGTGATACAGCCCGACAGGATTCTCTTGATTGTGCATCTGTAAGTTTGTGAGTGCTTTTGGTGACGAGCCTAATTTCTTCAGCCTCCTGAGGTTGAAGAGGCACTGCTGCGCCTTCTTCACCATGCTGTCTGTGTGGGTGGACCAATTCAGTTTGTCCGTGATGTGTACGCCGAGGAATTTAAAACCTTCTACCCTCTCCACTACTGTCCCGTCGATGTGGATAGGGCGGTGCTCCCTCTGCTGTTTCCTGGAGTGTACGATCATCTCCTTTGTTTTGTTGACGTTGAGTGTGAGGTTATTTTCCTGACACCACACTCCGAGGGCCCTCACCTCCCTGTAGGCCGTCTCGTCGTCGTTGTTGGTAATCAAGCCTACCACTGTAGTGTCGCCTGCAAACTTGATTGAGTTGCATGGCCACGCAGTCGTGGGTGAACAAGGGAGTACAGGAGAGGGCTCAGAACGCAACCTTGTGGGGCCCCAGTGTTGCGGATTTGATTTGATTTTACAACGTTTGTGTCACTTAAATAGCATAAGCGATGGAAAGATGTGTAGAATTGCTGGAAATTTGCTTTAAAACTGCTAATGTTAATTCAGCCTCATGGAAAGATGTGTAGAATAGCAAGAAATTTGCTTTAAATCTGCTAAATTGTCACTGCGGCCAACGAGGGCCTCTAAAATGTCAAGTCGGGCGACCGCACCATTGGCCACCCACAAACAGCTGCACTATAACGGCTATGAATAATTGAATTGATAATTAAATGTTGAGCAAGCCTGATGACGCAGCCTGTTGTGTGGATGAGAGGTAGGAACTAATGTTGGTAGGAACTAATGGACTGAATATTTAAAGGTACATCAAACACTGTATTATTTGAACAAGGTCCCTTTCACTTTTGAAAGGGCTCATCAGAAAGAGAGGGAGAGAGAAGTTCAGTGCAAGGTTGTTGTTATAGGTCTGAGTCCCAAATGGCACCCTATTCCCTATATAGTGCACTACCTTTGAAAAGGGCCAATAGGGCTCTGGTCAAAAGTAGTGCACTATATAGTGTTGTGAAATATTCTAATCAAGTGAGAGACATTGTCATATCTTCAAACAATCATCTTTATTTAATTATTTTAATAATGAGGCTTGTCGACCCTTGAGTGTTGGACCGAGTAACTTAACACAAATGCAGAGTACTATATATAGCTGATGCTAACAATACTCAGTCATGGTTGGTTCAACCCCTCCCATGCACACCAAGGAGCATCATAAGCCACTCTGGGTTCATCCTGTCATTATCTGCATGTGGGTTGTTGCCTTAACCCCACCCTGGATTAGTCTCCCAGATGCAAGGATGATTTTGAGACACAGGTTTGTTCTACTCCTAAACTATCCCTAGTTAAACACATTATTGTCTATATGTCATTTTTCTCTCACAATAAGGTGCTATTTGGGACGGGGCCTAGAAGTAAACGTGACTCCCCTCAATGGAAGAACTACTGAAAGAACTAATCATATCAGACAAACTATATACAATGTTCAAGAATATAAACCTAACATGTAACAATATTTTGAGTTATAGTTAATATAAAGAAATCAGTCGATTGAAATAATTTCATCATCTATGGATTTCCCATGACTGGGAATACAGGTATGCATCAGTTGGTCACAAACACCGTAAACACCATATGTCTCACGCAGCATGACACATCTCCGTTGCATAGAGTTGATTGTGGCCTTTGGAATGTTGTCCCACTCATCAATGACTGTGCAAAGTTGCTGGATATTGTTGGGAACTGGAACACGCTGTCATACTAATCGATCCAGAGCATCCCAAACGTGCTCAATGGGTGACTTGTCTGAGTATGCAGGCCATGGAAGAAATGGGACATTTGCAGCTTCCAGGAATTGTGTACCGATCCTTGTGACGTTAGGCCATGCATTGTCATTTTAAAAAATGAGGTGATGGCAGTGGATAATTCACACGACAATGGTCCTCAGGAAGTCATCCCGATATCTCTGTGCATTCAAATTGCTATGGATAAAATGCAATTGTGTTAATCTGTAGCTTATGCCTGCCCATACCATAACCTCACCGCCACAATGGGCCACTCTGTTTACAACGTTGACATCAGCAAACCGCTCGCCCAGGTCAGGTCAAAACGACGAAGAGCACACTTCTCCAGCGTGCCAATCTGAGCATTTGCCTGCAGTAGGTCAGTTGACAAGACCTGGTGGGAACCTCCTGGGCCGGTTAATGCAGTCAGGTCGAACTGCAGCAGGTCACCCTTGAACCTCCAGCGACTGCAGTCAGGTCAAAACCCTGGTGTGGGGCCAGGTCAAGACCCTGGTGTCAAAGGTGACTGCAGTCAGGTCAAGACCCTTTGCCCACTGCAGTCAGGTCAAGACCCTGGACGTCCTGGGCTGGTGTGGACGACTGCAGTCAGGTCAAGACCCTGGTGTGAACCTCCTGGGCTGGTGTGGACGACTGCAGTCAGGTCAAGACCCTGGTGTGGACGTCCTGGGCTGGTGTGGACGACTGCAGTCAGGTCAAGACCCTGGTGTGAACCTCCTGGGCTGGTGTGGACGACTGCAGTCAGGTCAAGACCCACGTCCTGGGCTGGTGTCACTGCAGTCAGGTCAAGACCCTGGTGTGGACGTCCTGGGCTGGTGTGGACTGCAGTCAGGTCAAGACCCCTCCTGGGCTGGTGTGGACGACTGCAGTCAGGTCAAGACCCTGGTGTGGACGTCCTGGGCTGGTGTGGACGACTGCAGTCAGGTCAAGACCCTGGTGTGAACCTCCTGGGCTGGTGTGGACGACTGCAGTCAGGTCAAGACCCTGGTGTGAACCTCCTGGGCTGGTGTGGTTACACGTGGTCTGTGGTTGTGAGGACAGTTGAACATACTGCTAAATTTGCAGAAATCAACATTTTAAATTCTTTGGCAACAGCTCTGGTGGACATTCCTGCAGTCAGTATGCCAGTTGCACGCTCCCTGAACTTGAGACGTCTGGGGCATTGAGTGTTGTGATAAAACTGTCCATTTTAGTGGCCTTTATTGTCCCCAGCACAAAGTGCATGTGTGTAATGTTCATGCTTTTTTTGATCAGCTTCTTGATATGACACCTGTCAGGTGGATGGATTATCTTGGCAAAGGAGAAATGCTCACTAGCAGGGATGTAAACAAATGTGTGCACAATTTTGAGAAATAAGCTTCTTTTTTTTTTTTGTGAGATTGGGACATTTCTGCCATCTTTTATTTCAACTCATGAAACAAGGGGCCAACCCTTATTACACATTGTTTTTATATAATAGTGAATTTGAAAATGCATTGTTTGTGTTGATGTCCAGGAGATCGTTATTTTCATACACTGCCTTGCAATGTCACTGACATGTTTACTATTGTTAGAGCCGATTTGGACATATTTGTATAAAAGACCGAACATATGGAGCTCCATGTATATTTGTGTAAATATATTAAATATTAATGTAAATGATTAAATATTAGGTACGTACCTTTATGATTTATATTTACCTGATTGAGATATATTCATTTGTTGTTAGTGTAACTTAGGTTTTGGCCCCCCCTCTTGCCTATTCATTATATTGTGGTAAGTGTGTTAGGATAAAGGCAGGAAGTTGGGCCTTCGGGGGGGGGGGGGGGGAGTCCTTGCTAGATGCGGGAGCGGTATAGTTTTTTGACCATACATACAGACATACAGACAGGTCATAATATGTATTTTCCATATCAAGTATTGAACTGCTTTAAGTTGATTGGAGACTCATTTATTTGTTAGATATAAGAAGAATAAACATTTTTGTTGCACCATATCCCTGGATGTCATTGAATGTTTGGCCGTTTGGAAACCTTGAGTGTGGACTGTATGCGTACCAAACAACCCCGCTTCAGGCTTGGGCAGTGGCTATGGTAAAGACGACAAGGAAGCCACTACAATCAAGTAAAAAAACTCCGTGAAGGATTACTATCGGAAGGAAATCTCCGGTTCGGACACACGCTGGATATTGTTCTATTTGTAATTGCATTCGGATCGTAAGGACAGCTCGCTTGGAAGGATTTGAACTCCTAGAATTCGCCAGCCGTGAGTAACCACTGCGAATGAATGAGCTGCCCTGTTCAATGCGATCATTTGATCATGCATATTATGGAAGCGCAAATGTGCTTTTAATTGGAATGTTTGATAAACTTGGGAATGGAATTCAAAACACAGCGTTGTGAAAACAAGAAGTTTAAGTTTGGGAAACACTGAGATCCTACGCACAATGTAGCCTAATCTTATGTCTAATATTTGACCTAACGTGGAAATGCACTGCATCAATGCAACGAATGCAATCTAAGGATCTAAAGATACTGCGTGTTTAAACTTCATTAAAGGGACAACTTATAATGGGATGAAATGTTTAAAACTCATCTAAAATGCCGAACTTGCACATGTTCAATTCAAAATGGATCAAATATGCTGAAATGGAGGACTGTGTTTTTAAAGCATTAAAGGAGGTCTAAAGAGGCATTACGTTTAACAATCAAAAATCAACAACTGTGTCATTGTAAATTGAGTGAACTAAAAGAGAATGATGGAGGATGAAATCCCAAATAAGACTCCACTGGAGAGGGCAGAGGAGCATCTAAATTCACTCTATGCAGCCCGGAGAGGCAAACTTGGAGTGTGTACACGCAAAATGAATGAAATAAAAGCCCTTCTTGTTGATGGAGGAAACATTGAAACTGTGGATGAGAGTCTTGAAGCATTTCATGCTGTTCTCAATGACTTTAAGAATGCTCATGATTCTGTGCTAGAGCTGGTCACAGAGGAGGAACACGAACAGGAGAGCATTAACTATTATCAACCAAGAATGAGAACTTATGAACATTTCCTGAAAGAGGTGGAAATATGGAAAAAAGCTGAAATCGAGCCACAAACGCTCATTGAACCACACAACAGCATTTCCAATGTGTCAAAAACATCAAGTAAAACAAAGTCTTCTAAAACTGCTTCCTCGGTGTCCTCTGCACGCCTAAAAGCTGAGGCAGAACGAGCAGCTCTACTAGCTCGCCAAGCATCATTACAGGACAAGCATGCATTGGAACTGGAGAAAGCTCAACTGAATGTTAGGATGGAAAAAATGGCACTGGAAACGGACATAGCAGCATATAATGCCAAACTGAAGGTTCTGGAGAGTGTTGAGTCAACTTCTCAATCCCATTCTGTGGCAGCCCATTTTCTAAGCCAAGAAGATGGAATGAACTCTTATTATGAGAACCAGGAACCCGAGGTCTATAAGGAACCTGAACCATCACCTGTTGAGTTTGCTGCATTAGGTGCAGTTCCAAAGACCCCACTACAAAGAGTTTTACAACAACCGACCACAAAGCCATCAAAACCTATTCAGAAAACAGTCATAAACCACACCCTTCAGCAGCCAACATCAAGGTCTAGCAATCAACACAGAATCAACACTGCGGGTATCAGCCATAATACCAGCCATGATAACCTCTCTACTGTCATGCAAAGGCAGAATGAAATTGCTGACCTCCTTATACTACAGCACAAACAGGCCACACTCCCTGTTAGGGAGATACCTATGTTTGACGGTGATCCTCTAAACTTTAGGCCATTTATGCGTGCATTTGAGCATGGAATAGA
Source organism: Oncorhynchus nerka (assembly GCF_034236695.1). Classification (NCBI taxonomy): domain Eukaryota; kingdom Metazoa; phylum Chordata; class Actinopteri; order Salmoniformes; family Salmonidae; genus Oncorhynchus; species Oncorhynchus nerka. Next base: position 43,286,430 of record NC_088424.1, on the reverse strand, counting down.
AGATAAAACAAGCAGTCACCAGGATAGGCTCTATTACCTGGAACAGTACACCTCTGGTCAGCCCAAGGATCTGGTCCGTAGTTGTCTGCATATGGAAGCCAGAAGAGGCTATACAGAGGTTGTTAAAGGAACACTTTGGCAATGAAATCAAAGTCACCACTGCTTACATGGAAAAAGCTTGGAACTGGATAAACATCAAACCGGATGATGGAAAGGGACTGGGTGGCTATGCACTCTATCTTAGAGGATGCTGTAACGCTATGCAAGACCTACAGAACATGGAAGAGCTTAATCTTCCCTCCAACATAAAGTTGATCATGTCAAAACTTCCCTACAAACTAAGGGAAAAATGGAGGTCTACGGCATGTGATATTTTAGAGAGAAGCCACCTGAGGGCCCAGTTCAGTGACCTTGTGACGTTCATGGAAAAACAGGCCAAAATACTGCAGGATCCGTTGTACGGAGATATCCAAGATCCCCTGTCCAACAAAATATTTTTTAAAACCAAAACAGAAGCTGACTTTAAACAGCAGTTCAAGTCCAAGAGTAGGGGAAGCAGCTTTGCCACTGCAGTAGATGTATTGGCAGATTGTGACTCTAAAAGACCTCTAAAAAAAAAAAAAGCTCTAAAAGAACAAACATTCAAAATCAAGAAACCAGGCGCCTACCCTTCTGATGCTCCCAGTGTCTCATGTGTATTTTGCGCTGGTGAGCATTTCCTGGTCGACTGCCAACAGGTGAAGGCACAGCCACATGAAGCCAAGGTTGAGTTTCTGAGATCAAAAGGCCTTTGTTTTGGCTGTTTGATGAGAGGACACTTAAGCAAAGAATGTAAAAGAAGGATGACCTGTCAGAAATGTCAAAGAACGCACCCCACTATCCTGCACATTGAATGAAGAGAGAGATTTAGATCTCTGAAGGCAGATACGAGGGGCGTAGCAGTGAAGCGGGAGGAGACTGTCAGCAGTGCTCTTGTTTCACTGGAAGCTGGTGAAGATACCGGGGCCGGTACAGATTGTGCACTTGCGATTGTGCCAGTTCAAGTAAAGATGGCAAATGGAAGCAAGTCTACGTTAACCTATGCATTTCTCGATTCTGGTAGCTCAGCAACATTTTGTACGGAGAGACTCATGAGGCAGTTGCAAGCTAAAGACAGTGAGACTGAAATTCTGCTACGCACAATGGGGCAGGAGAGTCCTACCAAGAGTTTTGAGATATCTGGATTAGAGATTGGCAATGTGGAAGGTGACACATTTCTTGCTCTAAATATTATCAGGAAGTTCAAGAAGGACAAAGGTTACGCTGCAGAGTACAAAGACTTCATGGAAGAGATGATAACAAAAGGTTACGCCGAGAAGATACCACAAGAACAGCTCCTCAGAGAGAAAGGCAAGGTATGGTATATACCACACCATGGCGTTCACCATAAGCGCAAAGGAACGATACGAGTAGTGTTTGACTGTTCATCATCCTATAAAGGTATATCTCTTAACAGTGAACTCCTTCAAGGCCCTGACCTGGCAAACACGCTTATAGGAGTCTTGCTAAGATTTCGGCAAGAGCACATTGCCATGATGGCAGACATCGAAGGAATGTTCCATCAAGTACGTGTCCATGAAGATTACTTAGACTTCCTGCGATTCCTATGGTGGCCGGATGGTGATACTAACAAAAGATTGGAGGAGTACAGAATGACGGTACATCTTTTCGGTGCTATATCCTCTCCAAGTTGTGCAAACTTTGCACTGCGAAAGACTGCAGAAGACAACTGTGAGAGGTACGATGAAGAGGTAATTCAAACAGTCAAGTCCAACTTCTATGTTGATGACTGCCTCAAGTCAGTGGCCACAGAAGAACAAGCCATAGCTCTCACGAAAAACCTCAGGGATGTGTGCTCTCAGGGTGGGTTCAAATTGACCAAGTGGGTCAGCAACAGCCGCACTGTGCTGGCTTCTATCCCTGATGAACACAAAGCCAAGCAGATAAAAGAACTGGACCTGGACAGAGAAAAGCTGCCTGTTGAAAGAGCACTTGGAATCCGATGGAACATTGAAAGTGATGCAAGTGAACAAGGTTACGGCACGGCAAGCTACCTTAGGTTCACAAACTGTATGGAAAAGGTCCACATTGCATTCATACTGGGGAAATCAAGGGTGACCCCAGACTGGAACTTGCTGCAGCAACATTGGCAGTGCGAGTGGACAGGATGTTAAGGTTGGAGCTCCAGATTGAACTTGAGGAGTCAACTTTTTGGATGGACAGCCAGTCTGTGCTAAAATACATCCGCAATGATACCAAGAGATTCCATACCTTTGTGGCTAATAGGGTTGCTATGATCCGTGACCTATCGAAAGCAAAACAGTGGAGGTATTTGAACTCCAAACACAACCCAGCCGATAATGCCTCAAGAGGATTACATGTTGAAATGTTCCTGAACTCAAAGAGATGGTGTAAAGGACCAGAATTCCTGGAGAAAACAAACTCAATGGCCGAAAGTCCCCGAGGAGCTTGGCTCCATCCCTCCGGATGATCCAGAGGTGAGAAAAGACGTAATCGTAAACCATACAAGTGTGGAAGAAAAGAGTCCAACCAGCAAACTGATTGAGTACTATTCAACATGGAACAGCTTGAAGAAAGCAGTTGCCTGGATGCTGAAACTGAAGAAACGTCTTCTACAGTTAAGCCAGAAAAGGAAAATTCTCTCTCAAACCGATCCCAGATCAGAGTCTGACAAAGTCACTGAAGGAACAAATTGACAAGTTCAAACTGACGTTTGGAAAAGAAAGTCTGTGGATGACCTAGATGAAGCAGAAAAGGTCATCATTCGATTTGAACAACGACAGCACTTTAAACAAGAAATTGCACTAGTCGTGAAAGGAAAACAATGTGCCAAGAGAAGTGGCTCAATCTGTAAGCTTGATCCAATTATTGACAATGGCATTCTGAGAGTAGGAGGAAGGTTAAGCAAAGCTGCTATGCCTACGGAACTAAAGAATCCTATGATCCTGCCCAAAGACTCCTACATCTCTAGACTGATCTTACACGACAGACCAATCACTACTGTAACAAATGACCCTAATGATCTAGAACCCCTGACTCCGAACCATCTGCTTCATCTGAAAGCTAAGCCAGTCCTGCCACCAGGACTATTCCAGAGAAGCGACCTATACTCACGAAGGAGATGGAAGCAAGTACAATATATCACTGACCTCTTCTGGAAGAGATGGATCAGGGAGTATCTTCCACTTATGCAGGAGTGGAGCAAAACTAAGAGAAACTTCAGTCCTGGTGACCTCGTGGTCATCGACGATGACAACGCCCCAAGGAACTCTTGGCTAATGGGGCGTGTGGTGGAGGCTTTGCCAGGGGCCAAAGGTCTTGTCCGGAGCGTCATGGTTAAGACTAAGACCAATATCTTACAGAGACCTATCAATAAACTCTGTCTGCTCCTTGAGGCGACGGAGTGACACACACACACACACACACAGTGCTCCATCTTAGAATCACGTGCACCTCTGATTCGTTGATGTTGTACTCTTACATTCTTTGATGTCATACATTTTTGGACGTCAAACTCTTGACATTTTTCAACTCAGACTGAGATCTATGGACTATTTTCCTACATGGCACCTTGTATATTTGTATATAGCTATGAACTGTAATAGTGCTCTGGTATAGAATGTTTTGTGTATTGGCTCTATGTTTGAATATTAAGTAATTGTTGTGCATTCAGTGCAGTCAACAATTAGGGGCCGGTATGTTAGAGCCGATTTGGACATATTTGTATAAAATACCGAACATATGGAGCTCCATGTATATTTGTGTAAATATATTAAATATTAATGTAAATGATGAAATATTAGGTACGTATCTTTATGATTTATATTTACCTGATTGAGATATATTCATTTGTTGTTAGTGTAACTTAGGTTTTGGCCCCCCCCTCTTGCCTATTCATTGTATTGTGGTAAGTGTGTTAGGATAAAGGCAGGAAGTTGGGCCTTCGGGGGGGGGGGGGGGAGTCCTTGCTAGATGCGGGAGCGGTATAGTTTTTTGACCATACATACAGACATACAGACAGGTCATAATATGTATTTTCCATATCAAGTATTGAACTGCTTTAAGTTGATTGGAGACTCATTTATTTGTTAGATATAAGAAGAATAAACATTTTTGTTGCACCATATCCCTGGATGTCAATGAATGTTTGGCTGTTTGGAAACCTTGAGTGTGGACTGTATGCGTACCAAACAACCCCGCTTCAGGCTTGGGCAGTGGCTATGGTAAAGACGACAAGGAAGCCACTACAACTATGGCTCCAGTTACTAACCACAAATTATCTTTGAGCTACAATATTGACATGCACACATGTTCATTACGGCACAAGGTAGCAAAACGTTTTGCAACGTAATGTGAAAACAAGTGTTTTAACTTTTTTGTTATTGGACAAGTTCAGTAGAACCTCTCATTTTGGAGTGTTTTCGACCTGCTCAGTCTGGGGCGGCAGGTAGCCTAGTGGTTAGAGCGTTGGACTAGTAACAGAAAGGTTGCTAGGTCGAATCCCCGAGCTGACAAGGTAAAAATGTCTTTCTGCCCCTGAACAAGGCAGTTAACCCACTATTCCTAGGCCGTCATTGAAAATAAGAATTTGTTCTTAAATATAAATAGTTAAATAAAAATGAAATATGTCTGGAGTGGAGTGGTAATGGTGCTTATCTTGACTCTGTTGTCCTGACTACATTTCAGAGGTCAACATTTTTTGCATTTTGGGTTAATCAGAGGGCAGTGGGGAGACTAGAGATTGGCATCAATGTTCCCAGCTCATTTAACTACCAACGTACAGTAATCTACCGCTGTGAAGCAGGCAAGAAGTACATCTCTAATACTATTGACTTTTTAAAACTGCATGGCATTGACTTAGCATTTAGTATTTGGACTGCCATGCCTGACTTCTGACCTCTTATCATTTCCCTCAAATGCACAATGTGCCTGATTTTGCCAGAGTGTGTTTCAGTGACCTTCATTAGACCTCCCTTCAGTTAACAATGAAACAAAACGGTTTACTTTAAAAGATACCTAACGTTACACAGTGTGCTTTGACCTTTCCACCTCTGCTTTTAGTTCCTGTGACCTAACTAATTGTATTTGTTCTCTCAGTATCTCAGACGCAGAAAGGTCATGATCAAATAATGAAGTGGATATTGTGTAATGGGTATTTTCCTGTGCTGTAGTTTGACCTTAACTGTTGACCTAAGTGAACATGTTTAAATAGTTCTCATTTAGCAGAGTCTTTATCCATAGCGATTTACAGTTTGTGCATTCGTCTTATGTGGTTGTCTCACCTGGCCATTTGATCAGTCGTAATAAAGTACATTTTTCTTCAAGGTAACCATCAGCTGATCACATGGCTGATGTCAAATGCATTTTTTTGGGGGGGGGGGGGGTTCCTCTAGTGAAGAGCAGTCACCTTAGATCATACGTCTGTTACACTGTACTAATAGACACAACAGTTATTTTTTGGGGGGGTGGGGGTTCCTCTAGTGAAGAGCAGTCACCTTAGGTCATACGTCTGTTACACTGTACTAATAGACACAACAGTAATTTTTCTTTTGTCTTTTGAGTGCTAACCCACACAGTACAGTGTTACCTTACTGTAGGCTACTGTATGGACACAACAGTTGAGGTGTTATCTGTGTTTGTTTCCCCAGGTCTTACATCAAACATTCCCTCAACACACATTCCTGATGAATGGGCTCATTCACGGTGTCAAGGTGAGAGAATGACAGTTTACAGCGGCCTAGCTTGTTGGGAGTTTAGTCTGTAGCTAGGACACTCATTAGGTAAACTCACCATGTTCCATGTTTATGTAGTTGGGCGTGTAGATGCTGTTAATCTCTTGTTGACTATGTAGTGGAGAGTTTCAGTGACTTTCACCTCAGGTTGTCTGTGTAGATGTTAACCTCAAGTTGGGTGTGTGTGTAGATGTTGAAGGCGGGAGTGTGTATGCCTAGTATAGTAGGTTGTATCATGGGAAAGCATGGACTACTGCACTAGAGCCACAAACGGTACGTGTGTTGAGGATTGTCCATGTTAGTTACTCATTATTTCAGTGCACAGATCACCAAGGTCTCCTCATTTCTCTCCCTCCCCTAGGGTATTTTGTCGTTCCTGAGTGCTCCTCTGATTGGTGCGCTGTCAGATGTATGGGGTAGGAAGTCTTTCCTGTTGCTAACAGTCTTCTTCACCTGCGCCCCCATCCCCCTCATGAAGATCAGCCCATGGTGAGAACACACACACACTACATCACTAATACATCTCTATGGGCTGTGATGGTGCAGAGCCAGATTAATAACATAATTTTTTTTTAAAGTATGGTCAACTTCAAGTCTGTGAAGGTGTTTTAAAGAGACACTGTGTAGACATTGCCCCGCCATTTCCTGGTTGCTAGAATTCTAATAGTTCTAATTTCAGTTTGTGACAAAAAAAACAAGCAAGTGTATATAGTATAGGGCTTTCAAACTCCACCCAGGACATCGAAGCCAGTCCCACTGCATTTTTGTTCACTGTTTCCCTATAATTACGGACTGATTTGGACCTGGGACACCAGGTGAGTGTGCAATGAATTATCAGGTAGAACCATCAGCCTCCGGACCTGGTAGGGTAAGAGTTGAGTACCCCTGGTGTAGAGAATCATTGTACTGTCCAAAACCGCTGTGAAATATATTTTCACAACCAAAAACAATTGTATTTTCAGCTGTTTGAAGCTGGTGTACAAAACCGAAAGTAAAAGACGCACGAACGGGAAGCATAGAAACAGTGCACATAGAACAGATCTACCACTTCTTAGACTTGCTTTCAATGTGACTGACAGATCTATAACACACACTTCTATGTGTGTCGGGTCGATCAAAAAGTTACATATTGCAGCTTTATGTTCAAGAGTAGATGAAGCAACTGCCCCCCCCTAATCGCTGTCCCCGTATCGGTCGTTTCCCTGTGGTTCAACAGGACCTCTACTGTAGTGGTATCCACAGTCACAATAGAGCTATACAGACTTGCTAACATATAACCTTGACTAATCTCTTCTCCCTCCTTCCCGTCCTCTCTTCAGGTGGTACTTTGCAGTCATTTCCATGTCTGGTGTGTTTGCCGTCACCTTCTCTGTGATCTTTGCGTACGTGGCGGACATCACGGCAGAACACGAGAGGAGCACAGCCTACGGTTTGGTGAGGAGGGGAAACTAAATAACAACCAAGATGTGCATCCTATCAGTGTTATTTTTGCTGTTTTGTATATATGTGACTCTGGGATGCTGGCCTTCTGGGCAGAGTTGCAAAGAAAAAGCCATATCTCAGACTGGCCAATAAAAATAAAAGATTAAGATGGCCAAAAGAACACCGACATTGGACAGGAAATCTGCCTCAGCATCCCAGAGTCGCCTCTTCACTGTTGACGTTGAGACTGGTGTTTTATGGATTCTATTTAATGAAGCTGACAGTTGAGGACTTTTGAGCCGTCTGTTTCTCAAACTAGACACTCTAATGCACTTGTCCTCTTGCTCAGTTGTGCACCGGGGCCTCCCACTCTTCTTTCTATTTTGGTTAAAGCCAGTTTGCGTTGTTCTGTGAAGGGAGTAGTACACAGCGTTGTACGAGATGTTCAGTTTCTTGGCAATTTCCCGCATGGAATAGCCTTCATTTCTCACAACAAGAATAGACTGACGAGTTTCAGAAGAAAGGTCTTGTTTTTGGCCATTTTGAGCCTGTAAACGAATCCACAAATGCTGATGCTCCAGATACTCATCTAGTCTGAAGGCCAGTTTTATTGCTTCTTTAATCAGGACAACAGTTTTCAGCTGTGCTAACATAATTGCAAAATGGTTTTCTAATGATCAATTAGCCTTTTAAAATTATAAACTTGGATTTGCTAACACGACGTGCCATTGGAACACAGGAGTGATGTTTGCTGATAATGGGCCTCTGTACGCCTATGTAGATATTCTATTTTTTAATCTGCAGTTTCCAGCTACAATAGCCATTTACAACATTAACAATGTCTACCCTGTATTTCTGATCAATGTGATGTTATTTTAATGGACAAAAAAAATTGCTTTTTTTTTTCAAAAACAAGGACATTTCTAAGTGACCCCAAACTTTTTATATAAATAAATAAATAATACTCCTGACTTTAGAATGACACCAATTCTCCTGTCCTCCCCTCTAACATTATCTCTCCTCTCCCCTCTGTCTCCTTTATCTACTGCCCATCCCCCCTTCAGGTGTCCGCTACCTTTGCAGCCAGCCTAGTGACGAGCCCGGCCATTGGAGCGTACCTGTCGGAGACGTACGGTGACACCCTGGTAGTTATCCTGGCTACGGCCATTGCCCTACTGGACATAATTTTCATCCTGGTGGTCGTCCCCGAGTCATTGCCCGAGAAGATGAGACCAGCCTCCTGGGGAGCACCCATCTCCTGGGAACAGGCTGACCCCTTCGCTGTGAGTACTATGCTATTATCGTACTGTAGTATAATGACCCCTTTGCTGTGCGTACTGTACTATATAGTAAAATATTATAGTACTGTAGTATATTACCTCCTGGGAGCAGTCTGACCCCTCCACTGTGAGTACTATAGTACTATTCATGGGTTGCATCTCCGTCACTTGAATCACGTCGTTGCCATAGTTATCAACGTTCTACAGACGCCGCAACCATATTGATGCTCAGAAGTAGAACGAGGGCTAATGACTTTGAATCGGAACTAATGACTGTGTCTAAATGTATACTGTAGGTGCTTGGGAATATGATGACATTGCTAAAGTAGGCACATAGTTTTCTATTAAATATTTACTTTAGACAGATGGCAATGTTGCAGTGGTAGAAAAAGTGGCCAACTGTCTTGAGTAGCATTAAAGAAGCCTTAATGGGAAATTACTCAAGTAAAAGTTAGTCACCCTGTTAAATATACTTAAGTACATTTTTAGCAATTACAACTTAAGTATACATTTAAAATTAGCCAGGGACACACTTCAAAATTCAGACATCATTTACAACCTAAGAATTTGTGTTTCGTCAGTCTGCCAGATCAGAGGCAGTAGGGAGGACATTTTTCCTGTCCTGCTAAGCATTCAAAGTACTTTTGGGTGTCAGGGAAAATGTATGAAGTAAAAAGTACATTTTCTTTAGGAATGTAGTACAGTAAAAGTTGTGAAATATAAATAGTAAAGTACAGATAACCCCCCAAAAACTACTTAAGTGGTATTTTTACTTTGGTACAATACACCACTGCAATGTTGTCATTAGCTAGCAAAGTTAGCATTGCTAGCTATTTTGGACTAACGTTAGCTAGCTCAAATTTCTCCTCAATATAAGCTAAATAGCCAGCGTTATACTGCATCTAAAGTCAATCTCACGACATCAAAATGATGACAAAAGGTTTTCCTACTAATTATTTGCGTTTTTTAGAATTGTCATTGTGTTTTCGAGCCATGGTAATGCACTTTGGACGGAATCGTCATCAGCACCTAATGAGGATGCATTGAGTAGACTGCTCAGTTGGGCATCAGTCCTAAAATTACCATTCAAAACAATATTGGCGTGACTATGAATTATGTCATTTTGCTGAATACCATTCTGCCTGAGGGGAGCCTCTATCTCTAAGGAACAGGACAACCGATCTGTGTTTGACAACAAAATGTATCTGAATCTAATTTATTCTATGTCCCATCTCCAGTCTCTGCGGAAGGTGGGCCAGGATTCCACGGTGCTTCTCATCTGCATCACAGTGTTCCTGTCTTACCTGCCTGAGGCCGGACAATACTCCAGCTTCTTCCTCTATCTCAGACAGGTACTGACAACACCGAGACTCACCCCCTCCAGGGTTCTCCAACTGGCCCGAATTTGGCCCGGGTGTGATTTTTATTTGGCCCCAAGTTTTCTGAGCAATAAAAAAACATTTACACAGAAAACAAAACAAACTTGTACCACACAGATGGAGTCCTGGGAGTTAAGTAAAGAAATACCCTACAAATAATAGAACAATTAGCAGTTGTAAAATAAGACCGCAGTAAGATTTATGTGGCATTTATGGTTTTCTACATATGACTATAATGGTGACCAAATTTTCCAGAATTTCTCAGTATTCTCATGCAGGTCAAAAGTGAGTTTCTTTTCTTTTTTTTCTTCTTTCTTTTTTTCTGGAGCCTGAAAGCCACATCCTCGCAGACAGTATTTCAGCTTGTGGACATGTAAATATTTTAATAAAAATATACAAGAGTATTAAACAGATGTTCAGAAGAGTCAGGCTCAAATACAATGTTAGTCAAAATAAAGAAGTTATAGGTTTGGTGAAAGAGCATATTGTCTAAGATCTTCTGAATCCGCAAATGAACCTCCTGCCATTTGAAGACTGGATTCTGTTTCAGTCCCAAAAATACATGTGCAATGGTGCCAGTATCTGGTTGACATTTTGAAACTAATGAAGGCGAAACCGGTGTAAACTAGGTTCTATGAAATAATTTAACATTTTAGATATTGTATGCTTAGAGTTTGATTTGGGGGAAGACCCACAGATAGCAGTCCAGTCCTCATCACCAAATGCACCAAATGTCTCTCTTCCAATGTCTCAATGTGTCAGATTAAATCCCTCCAGTAGAATTTGAAATTTTTTTCATTTTTTTTCAACCACAGTCATTTGAAAACAGTTTACCCACTTTATCTAGGCAAGTCAGTTAAGAACAAATTCTTATTTACAATGATGGCCTAGGAACTGCCTTGTTCAGGGGCAGAGCGACAGATTTTTACCTTGTCAGCTCTGGGATTCGAACCTGCAACATTTAGGTTACTAGTCCAACACTTTAACCACTAGGCTACCTGCCACCCCGCCTGATTTAAGGGCAATCGGTGACCAGAGTGATAAATTGTCTGGATTCTCTAAGTATCTCCTTTGCATTTCTTCAAACTGAGTGTATTACATACTATAAAATGGTCAGATAAGGCCTGCATTTTTTTCACAATTCTTGATAAATAGTAAAGAACATAACACCCATGGATGACATGCTGTAGATTCCATCCCAACCTGAAGTGAGTCACGTCTGTCTAGGCACCAACAAGTGATTGATATGAGCATGCCAATGATATAGTAGAGCCCTCTCAGGTCCGTAGGCTTAATTAGTTTGGTTAATTTCAGTCTCGGTTTCTTATTTATTCCAGATATATTTAGAGATGCTGGCCTTTTAAAAATAAAATAAACACTTTTGGGAAGATTTTGAGTTTTTTTTCCCATCCATATCGGTTGAACTATTTAGACATTTCTGAACTTTCTGTACTTTCGTCCCATCCTATTTTAGGGGACCAAAAGTATTGGGACAAATTCATTTGTGTATTAAAAGTAGTCAAAAGTTCAGTATTTGATCCCATATTCATAGCACGCAATGACTGCGGCAAGCTTGTGACTACACATTTGTTGGATGCAGTTGCTGTTTGTTTTGGTGGTTTCAGATTATATTGTGCCCAATAGAAATGAATGGTAAATAATGTATTGTCATTTTGGAGTCACCTTAGAATAGGTTTCTAAACACTTCTACGTTAATGTGATATGCTACCATGACTACAGATGATCCTGATAAGTGAGAAAGAGTGGAAGATCATAACCCAAAGACCATGCGAACCCTCACCAATACAATAACAGAGGTTATCATTTTTGCAGGGGTATAATATTTGTGAGTAACTTTCTCACTCATCATTATTCACGATTCATTTAGGATTATCTGTAATCATGGTAAGATCCGCATCAAACCAACTCCTACCCCCTAGTCTCGACCCCTATTTTGGTGGGTAGATACAGTGATGCATCAGCAAATTTATAGTGGAGAGAAGTCCATTCTTCCCACGCAGGAAGGTTCAGAGTACAAAAATAATACAATGTGGTCTGCTTCATATCTGTGAATTCACTGACTGGGGAATTCCGATGGCAGGCTTCTGAACAAACTCCTTAGAATGTGGCCAAATAGGGCTACTGTTTTTTATAGTGTCAACAACATGGTCTGGTCTGTCCCCAGTTAACTACAGTTAGAGAACTAGTCAGCCAGCAGGGCTCAAAACTGCAACCCCCAAACTCTCTCATATGACATGGCAGTGTGACACCAGTCGCACCTCTTGCATATGACATCCCTTTGACATGGCAAAGGGCAGTGTATTTTATTTTATTGGTCGTAGGGTGCCAGTGAAATAAATGTAGCTGGTTGCGTTGGTTTTTGTTCACAATTTTACTTTTTTTAAATTCAAACAGAAATGGGTACGCATGAGTCTTTGATATTCCCAATCCAGTCGTGCTCTTTTGAATGAACATCTCTAAAGGTTTCCCCAAATAAATGTTGACTGCGAAGTAGGCCAACCTGGCAGAATTATATCGTGATCATTTATGAATCGGGTGGCATTTGTTTTGCAAACTCTGCTATTACATGTGGCCTAAAATTGTACAGTGCTAACCTGACACCCTAGACCCACTTCCATTTCCAGTTCACCCACGACTGTGTGACCACGCACGTCTCCAACTCAATCTTCAAGTTTGCAGACGACACAACAGTAGTAGGCCTGATTACCAACAATGATGAGACGGCCTACAGGGAGGAGGTGAGGGTCCTGGTGGAGTGGAACCAGGAAAATAACATGTCCCTCAACGTCAACAAAATGAAGGAGCTGATCATAAACGTCAGGAAACAGCAGAGGGAGCACGCCCCTATCTACATCGACGGGATCGCAGTGGAGAAGGTGGAAAGCTTCAAGTTCCTCAGCGTTACACATCACTGACAATCTGAAATGGTCCACCCACACAGACAGTGTGGCGTAGAAGGTGCAACAGCGCATCTTCAACCTCAGGAGGTTGAAGAAATTTGGGTTGGCCTCTAAGACCCTCACAAATTTTTACAGATGCATTACAGAGCATTCTGTCGGGCTGTATCAACGTCAGGTACGGCAACTGCATAGCCCGCAACCGCAGGGCTCTCCAGTGTCGCGTCTCTTGACTGTGATTCAATTATGAGTTGCTATTTTATCAAATCGATTACCTAACGTTTAATTGATTACGTGATTTAATTAAACCATTAATAACCTGGGGCATCACAGAAGCATTCATTTATATTGAGCGGTTATCTCCCGAATCCACTCTCTTAAAGATCTGAATATCTTTATCAATAAGTCAATTATTAATCGTCACCTTATTCAGTCTCATTCTCATTGTAAAGTACTTTACCTGCACGAATCCTGGCTAACAAGTTGAATCAGCAACACACAAATTGGCTTATTTATTTACTAAATACCTAAATCACACAATTACACATGTATGCATACATACATACATGCATACGATAGATCATACATCGATTACTAATCATGTCATAAGTCCCTGGTGGGCTAATCCGATATGACGGCGAGTTACACAAAGGAAGGGGGTTGGGTTTGAATGAAAAAGCGGGAAGACTGAGGGACAAAGGGTTTGGGTCTCTATCGGACCATGAGAAGCTATGCTACCGTAAAGACAATCTTACGCATTCTAATAACTGCCCTTTCGGAAAAGGAAAATGCTAGAGATATATTTACTCTGAGCTGCTCTTCGATAAATGGGTTGAATATGGAAGACTGGTTTACCCAGCAGATATCGCCATTGTCCTTTTGAAGAATCTTTATGGTCGTAGTGTTGTAGAGCGGATACATTAAAGTACCCTGTCGATCTCAGGAGATTGTCTGTCCTTTCATAGGCCACGTACGTTTACAGCTGTCGTTCTTAGGAGATTGTCTGTCCTTTCCTAGGCCACGTACGTTTACAGCTGTCGTTCTCAGGAGATTGTCTGTCCTTCCCTAGGCCACGTACGTTTACAGCTGTCGTTCTCAGGAGATTGTCTGTCCTTTCCTAGGCCACGTACGTTTACAGCTGTAGCTGAGAACTCTACGTCTCAGATGTATCACTCCTTCTTTAGTGAAATAATAGTTCAAAGTTCATACCAAGTTGCCGTAATCAGCTCGTATTCTGGCTGCTCTATTCTAAATTAATCTTCACCTCCACGTGATCTGATCTCATGTAAATTTCGTTAGAGTAGTTGTTGAGCCGTACACAACCACAGCTCACGCTGGGGTTTGCTTAGTCTAACGTGAATTGGGTCATCGGGGCTTTTGTACTGGGGAAGAGAAGGGCGTGTTTCATCCCTCTCCAACCAATGTCTGTTCACTTGGGCGTGGCCACTGAGTGAGCGTAAGTTTACTTATGATAACAATTCTCTCATTTTGAAGCTAAAATCACATTTAATCTTCTCTCAAATAATTTAAACAACATTTAAATTGCACAACAATTCCATGTGAATCTGATAACTAGAATGTGTAGACTTTCCAAGATACAATTTGTCATATCAGATATGTCCCAGACACCAACTGAAAGATTAGTGGAATCTGTGTGGGTAGCTGGACAGGTAGGATGACTGACAGTGAAGGTGAACAGGTGGTCACGTGACAGAGGAATGGATGAGACTGAGGCAGGAATTCCTTTAACCATAAAGTGGTATATTTACTGAGTAGTCTGTGTTGCATCACAAAGGAAACAAATAACATGTATCCAATCAAATTCATAATCAAAAATCATATCATTCATTATTAACATAATTTAGGGAGTTCAACAGTCCAGTTCATTAAGAAGTCAATCGTAATCATCCGTGAGTCATTTAGGCTCGTAACTATTTATCATGAAAGAATACAAACAGTGATTGAATAACCATTCTATAATCCCCATTAGTTTGGCATCAAAGTCGATCAGTTAGCAAACAATGACGTTTCTCATTTCACCCTCAATTGTCTTCATGTGTACATATAATTAATTTCATTACATATGAACCATATTGATTGCATAATTGGCTTATGAGGATCCGTAGGGCCGTGATCATTGACCATTCACATGACACTGATTTGAAGCGTGCGCTCCAAGCCTCCGTGGTAATAACGATAAGCGATAACTGATGTCCCGCTCCCCCGACCGCCACAGATAGTTCAGATGAAAGGTAACAGTCGGTGGATTTACGTGGATTCATGGACGCACAGAACTTCTAGATCAGATGGAGTTAAGGAAGAGAAAGCAGAGAGATCAGGCGATGGCAATTTCCTCCTTTTATGGAGTTGAGATCTGTCGGACATTTCCACCTGACCTAATTAAAGCGCCCCTGACCCAGCTGAGTAAGTGGCAATGGATTAAAGGATTATTCCACCAACTCCATGGGCCTTTTCTCCACCAACTGACCTGACATATTCTTTAAGTATCAACGGACACTTTCAACTGGTTGAGAAAGGGAAATATTTTTCCATTCCCCAACCTTTTGATGTTATCATACTTTCTCTATGTTAACAAAGGGCTTTCCAAGAGTCCATTCTGTAGAGTGGAGAGAAAAGGGGGGAAAGGTATTTATGTGGGGGGGTCATAAACCTCACCCAACAGGGCAACGTCATGACAAGAGGGTGGTGTGGTCTGCCCAACGCATCACCTGCCTGCCCTCCAGGACACCTACAGCACTCGATGTCAAAGGAAGGCCATAAAGCTCATCACGGACATCAACCACCTGAGCCACTGCCTGCCCTTCAGGACACCTACAGCACCCGATGTCAAAGGAAGGCCATAAAGCTCATCAAGGACATCAACCACCCGATGTCAAAGGAAGGCCATAAAGCTCATCACGGACATCAACCACCTGAGCCACTGCCTGCCCTTCAGGACACCTACAGCACCCGATGTCAAAGGAAGGCCATAAAGCTCATCAAGGACATCAACCACCCGATGTCAAAGGAAGGCCATAAAGCTCATCACGGACATCAACCACCTGAGCCACTGCCTGCCCTCCAGGACACCTACAGCACCCGATGTCAAAGGAAGGCCATAAAGCTCATCAAGGACATCAACCACCTAAGCCACTGCCTGGTCACCCCGCTATCATTCAGAAGGCGAGGTCAATACAGGTGCATCAAAGCTGGGACCGAGAGACTGGAAAAACAGCTTCTATCTCAAGGTCATCAGACTGTTTATATAGCGATCACTAGCTGGCTACCACCCGGTTACGCAACTCTGCTCCTTCGATGCTGCTACCCTTTTGTACATCGACATGGAAACACTAGTCATTTTAATAATGTTTACATACTGCTTTACTCATCTCATATGTATATACTGTATTCTATTCTACTGTATTTAGTCAATGCTTTACTCATCTCATATGTATTTACTGTATTCTATTCTACTGTATTTAGTCAATGCTTTACTCATCTCATGTGTATATACTGTATTCAATTCTACTGTATTTTAATCAATGCCACTCTGACATGGCTCGTCTTAATATTTATATATTCCGTTCTTTTACGTTTAGATTTGTTAATTGTTGTGAATTAGATACTACTGCATTGTTGGAGCTAGGAACACAAGCATTTCAATGCACCCGCAACATCTACTAAATGTGTATGTGGCCAATAATATTTGATTTGTAAATATGATATTGTCAAGTTAAAATGTTATTTGTGTATGGAGTACAGGAGGCTGCTAAGGGGAGGACTGCTCATAACAATGGTTGCAATGGTGTGAATGGTATTGAGGTCACTTGTTTGATACCATCACATTAATTCCATTCCAGCCATTACTATGAGCCCGTCCTCCCCAATTAAGGGTCCGTAAATTTAAAGATTACATTCAAATTATGCATCAGCCACTTTCCTGGATGGTTTTTCATTCTGGCCAGTAGCTTTTCAGTTGGCGCTGGCCCAGTGTGGTGCCTTTTTTTTCTCTTTTTTTTTACCACTTTTTCTCCCCAATTTCATGATATCCAATTGGTAGTTAGTCTTGTCTCATCACTGCAACTCCCGTACGGACTCGGCTCTCGACCTGCGCCTCTCCCGTGTGTCCTCCGAAACCCAACCAAGCCGCACTGCATCTTGACACAATGCCCACTTAACCCGGAAGCCAGCCGTACCAATGTGTCGGAGGAAACACTGTGCTCCTGGCACCCGGCCCGCCACAGGAGTCAGTAGTGCGCGATGGGAAAAGGACATCCCTGCCGGCCAAACCCTCCCCTAACCCGGACGACGCCCCATGAGTCTCCCGAGGTCGCGTCCAGGCTGTGATGGAGCTTGGACTCGAACCCAGAATCTCTAGTGGCACAGCCAGCATTGTGAATTTACCAGTGTCAAGCCCTGCATATTTTAAATATGGCTAGTCATTTATTAGCCTGGTTCTGTATGGAATACAGGTACGTTATGGGACTGGTCAATATCATAACACATCTGCCCGGCCAAATAATGTGCTGGCGCAATCAACTGAAATAGTTGGTAGCGCCAGTGGAAAAAGTTAGTCTAGACCCCTAGGCCAGTCTGACTCTCTCTGTCTCTCTCACTGTGTCCCGAATAGCACCCAAATTATGGGCACTGGTCAAAAGTAGTGCACTATGTAGGGAATTAGGGTGCCGTGTGGGACATAAACCACTGACTGACTGACAAATTAGATCCACTACCAGTAAACACTGAAAAGGCCCTTTTTGTGTTAATGAGGGACTACAGTAGTTAACAAAAGACCAGTCACAGCCCCTCTGGTGTGTTCCAGGTTGTGAAGAGGAGTGTGAAGAATGTGGAGAGAATTCCTCTGGAGAGACTTGTCATATAATTATCTGTTGTTTGTCTGCTGAATGTGTTATGACAGTTGCAGTTCAATTCTAGTCGTTGTTTGCAAACTAGTATCACTGCCCACAGAAATGTGTATTATTGTGAAAACTGGAAGCATTTCCCAGTGAGGGTGGAGTTTTAGCCCTTTCCCTGAATTCAAAATCAACACTGCCTAGGAGGTAGGGTTTGATTTGGGATTCAGGGTCTGTGTATGTGAGCCTTTTGTCCGTCTACACTAACATGTACTGTATATGTACATTTACCTTCAGAGAGTATTCACACCCCACTTATTCCTATGTTGTGTTACAGCCTGAATTTAAAATAGTTTAAATTGAGATTTTTGTGTCACTGGCTTACAAACTACCCAATAATGTCAAATGTGGAATTATGTTTTTAGAAAGATTTCAAAAAATGAAAAGCTGAAACTGAGTCAAGTCAGTTTTCAATTCAATAAGTATTCAACAAATCTATGGCAAGAGTTAAATGGCTGTTTAGCAATGATCAACAACCAACGTGACAGAGCTTGAATCATTTTTAAAAGAATAATGTGCAAATATTGTACAATCCAGGTGTGCAAGGCTCTTGGTGTTTTCACACTTGGTCGCTTTCAGACAATGTTGTGAACTCGGTGCAGTTCGCTTCAGTCTTTGTGCAGTGTGAACACTCCAAAGGAACTCTGACCCCTCGAGCCCCCGGATCAAACTGAACTGAGACCATCTCGAGAGGTGGCTCCAATGTGAGGGGTTATGGCAGGGGAAAACGGTGTTGCAGTAGTCTAGTGTGAGGGGTTGTGTCAGTAGTCTAGTGTGAGGGGTCGTGTCAGTAGTCTAGTGTGAGGGGTCGTGTCAGTAGTCTAGTGTGAGGGGTCGTGTCAGTAGTCTAGTGTGAGGGGTCGTGTCAGTAGTCTAGTGTGTGGTGCAGAAAAAAAATGACAAGAGAACATGGGGAGCGTTGTGTTCACATTGCCCTAAAAAAAAAGGGAATCGGGTTCCGGAAACAAGCGAACCGAACACGGACCACCTCTCGAGATGGTCTCAGTTCAGTTTGATTCGGGGGCTCAAGGGGTCAGAGTTCCTTTGTGACAAAACAGTTTGTGACTGTTCCAAAAGTAGCAATGTGATTGCATGGAGGACTCGGGCCACAAACTAGGTGAAGTGAACTGGAAAAAGAGTTCAGTCCTCATTTGAAAGGGCAGTGTGACTACAAAGAGAACAGAGTTCTCATTCTAAGTTATTTTTATTTTATCCCAGAGTTCTCTTTAAAGAGGACTATCTGTTAAAACACCCTTAGACTTACCCAGGAAGACTCCGTTGTAACTGCTGCTAAAGATGATTCTAACATGTTGACTCAGAGGTGTGAATCATTGGTTACATTTACATTTAAGTCATTTAGCAGACGCTCTTATCCAGAGTTGATTTAATTTCTGTATTTCATTTTCAATAAATGCCTAAACATGTTTTCACTTTATCATTCTGAGGGTATTTTGTGAATTCAAGCTGTAAAATAACTACATTTACATTTAAGTCATTTAGCAGACGCTCTTATCCAGAGCGACTTACAAATTGGGGGACTAAATGTGAAATCTGTCCAAGGGTTATGAATACTTTCTTTCCCCCAGGTCTCTCTAACCTGTGTCTTCTCTCTCCCCCAGGTCTCTCTAACCTGTGTCTTCTCTCTCTCCCCCCAGGTCTCTCTCTAACCTGTGTCTTCTCTCTCTCCCCCCAGGTCTCTCTCTAACCTGTGTCTTCTCTCTCTCCCCCCAGGTCTCTCTCTAACCTGTGTCTTCTCTCTCTCCCCCCAGGTCTCTCTCTAACCTGTGTCTTCTCTCTCTCCCCCCAGGTCTCTCTCTAACCTGTGTCTTCTCTCTCTCCCCCCAGGTCTCTCTCTAACCTGTGTCTTCTCTCTCTCCCCCCAGGTCTCTCTCTAACCTGTGTCTTCTCTCTCTCCCCCCAGGTCTCTCTCTAACCTGTGTCTTCTCTCCTCCCCCAGGTCTCTCTAACCTGTGTCTTCTCTCTCTCCCCCAGGTCTCTCTCTAACCTGTGTCTTCTCTCTCTCCCCCAGGTCTCTCTCTAACCTGTGTCTCTCTCTAACCTGTGTCTTCTCTCTCTCCCCCAGGTCTCTCTCTAACCTGTGTCTTCTCTCTCTCCCCCCAGGTCTCTCTCTAACCTGTGTCTTCTCTCTCTCCCCCCAGGTCTCTCTCTAACCTGTGTCTTCTCTCTCTCCCCCCAGGTCTCTCTCTAACCTGTGTCTTCTCTCTCTCCCCCCAGGTCTCTCTCTAACCTGTGTCTTCTCTCTCTCCCCCAGGTCTCTCTCTAACCTGTGTCTTCTCTCTCTCCCCCAGGTCTCTCTCTAACCTGTGTGTCTTCTCTCTCTCCCCCCAGGTCTCTCTCTAACCTGTGTGTCTTCTCTCTCTCCCCCCAGGTCTCTCTAACCTGTGTGTCTTCTCTCTCTCCCCCCAGGTCTCTCTAACCTGTGTGTCTTCTCTCTCTCCCCCCAGGTCTCTCTAACCTGTGTGTCTTCTCTCTCTCCCCCCAGGTCTCTCTCTAACCTGTGTGTCTTCTCTCTCTCCCCCCAGGTCTCTCTAACCTGTGTGTCTTCTCTCTCTCCCCCCAGGTCTCTCTAACCTGTGTGTCTTCTCTCTCTCCCCCCTGGTCTCTCTAACCTGTGTGTCTTCTCTCTCTCCCCCCTGGTCTCTCTAACCTGTGTGTCTTCTCTCTCTCCCCCCAGGTCTCTCTAACCTGTGTGTCTTCTCTCTCTCCCCCCAGGTCTCTCTAACCTGTGTGTCTTCTCTCTCTCCCCCCAGGTCTCTCTAACCTGTGTGTCTTCTCTCTCCCCCCCCAGGTACAAAGGTTCAGTTCAGAGACAGTAGCTGCCTTCATAGCTGTGGTGGGCATCCTCTCCATTGTTGCTCAGGTTGGTGACTTTTGACACCCGTTGTGGTGTTTTTTTATACTTTTCGTATCAATATTCTGCCTCGCAATAGGTCCCAGAGACAGAGTTGACATATCTGTAATGAACGACTGATTTTGTTGGACTACCTGCTATGTTCCCTTTGTCAGACGATGGTTCTGGGGATTCTGATGCGCTCCATAGGGAATAAGAACACTATCCTACTGGGCCTAGGCTTCCAGATACTACAGCTGGCCTGGTACGGCTTTGGATCTCAACCATGGTCAGTAACAACTACCTTTTTTAATACACTATCACAACCCTAACATACTGGCCATAACTAACCCTGACCCTAACATACTGGCCATAACTAACCCTGACATACTGGCCATAACTAACCCTGACATACTGGCCATAACTAACCCTGACATACTGGCCATAACTAACCCTGACATACTGGCCATAACTAACCCTGACATACTGGCCATAACTAACCCTGACATACTGGCCATAACTAACCCTGACATACTGGCCATAACTAACCCTGACATACTGGCCATAACTAACCCTGACATACTGGCCATAACTAACCCTGACATACTGGCCATAACTAACCCTGACATACTGGCCATAACTAACCCTGACATACTGGCCATAACTATCACTGGCCATAACTATCACTGGCCATAACTATCACTGGCCATAACTATCACTGGCCATAACGTACTAACTATCACTGGCCATAACGTACTGGCCATCACTCACCCACCCTAACGTACTGGCCATCACTCACCCACCCTAACGTACTGGCCATCACTCACCCACCCTAACGTACTGGCCATCACTCACCCACCCTAACGTACTGGCCATCACTCACCCACCCTAACGTACTGGCCATCACTCACCCACCCTAACGTACTGGCCATCACTCACCCACCCTAACGTACTGGCCATCACTCACCCACCCTAACGTACTGGCCATCACTCACCCACCCTAACGTACTGGCCATCACTCACCCACCCTAACGTACTGGCCATCACTCACCCACCCTAACGTACTGGCCACAACTAACCCTGACCTTCACCCTGACCCTAACGTACTGGCCACAACTAACATACTGGTCACTCAACCCCTTTAAGCACAACTTTTTGTGGAACAGGGGGACTGAGGGGATAGGGGAGAGAAAATAGTCCTGATGCTCTGTTAGTGGTTAGGCCCCGGGAGAGAAAATAGTCCTGATGCTCTGTTAGTGGTTAGGCCCCGGGAGAGAAAATAGTCCTGATGCTCTGTTAGTGGTTAGGCCCCGGGAGAGAAAATAGCCCTGATGCTCTGTTAGTGGTTAGGCCCCGGGAGAGAAAATAGTCCTGATGCTCTGTTAGTGGTTAGGCCCCGGGAGAGAAAATAGTCCTGATGCTCTGTTAGTGGTTAGGCCCCGGGAGAGAAAATAGCCCTGATGCTCTGTGTTAGTGGTTAGGCCCCGGGAGAGAAAATAGCCCTGATGCTCTGTGTTAGTGGTTAGGCCCCGGGAGAGAAAATAGCCCTGATGCTCTGTGTTAGTGGTTAGGCCCCGGGAGAGAAAATAGCCCTGATGCTCTGTGTTAGTGGTTAGGCCCCGGGAGAGAAAATAGCCCTGATGCTCTGTGTTAGTGGTTAGGCCCCGGGAGAGAAAATAGTCCTGATGCTCTGTGTTAGTGGTTAGGCCCCGGGAGAGAAAATAGCCCTGATGCTCTGTGTTAGTGGTTAGGCCCCGGGAGAGAAAATAGTCCTGATGCTCTGTTTGTGTTGTCTTATGGTGGTTACTGTTAGGTGTGGCTGCAGTGAAGAGAAGTTGAATACAGGCCAGTTTAGTCCTTGCTCTGATATCTCTGTGAGGAGGATTTCCCTGTTTCCGCCCCCTGACTACATGACTTGTCAGTACACTCTGGTCTGTTGCATGCTTCCTCTCTGGAGTGTGAAAATACATTGTTAAAGATTCACCTCAAATGAAAAGTAACTTTTTCTATAGTGATGTTACGGTGTGAGCTGAGGGTTCGGGCGGTGCGGTGTGAGCTGAGGGTTCGGGCGGTGCGGTGTGAGCTGAGGGTTCGGGCGGTGCGGTGTGAGCTGAGGGTTCGGGCGGGGCGGTGTGAGCTGAGGGTTCGGGCGGTGTGTGCGCACAGTTTCCTCTCTTGCCACGATTATGAAGTTGGGTGGGGGGGTGTGCACGCGTAGGGTGGTGGGTAGATTTTGTCATTGACAGGTAAGAATGTCTATTTCAGCAGCCACGTTGGCCGGTGGTCACACAGCGTTTTGGACAAGGGGAAAAAAAGTTCACCCAAAAGTTTATCCACGTGTAGAAGTTGGTTGAATTGACAAGAAAAGCTACCAAAGTGTGACTTTGTCCTCGTTTCTTTGCCAGCTGCATCGTTTTGGTCACACGCTAAGTTGTTTTTCAATATTACTTCGAGTTTGCTGCCACTTTATGCCGCTGGGAAGACGCCCGTCAGATTTCTTTCATCGTAGACAAACGAGTGCCCAAGTTACCACGGTAATGGCCTGTCCCTTAAATTAAGAGTCAACCGTTTTGAATGTTATATTGTTTTTGTGCATCTCTGGTCGATGTTCTACTGATTTTATTTTTTTCCCCGGTGTCATGTTATGTGTATCTGAGCTATTGCCGTTCATGTTATGTGTATCTGAGCTATTGCCGTTCATGTTATGTGTATCTGAGCTATTGCCGTTCATGTTATGTGTATCTGAGCTATTGCCGTTCATGTTATGTGTATCTGAGCTATTGCCGTTCATGTTATGTGTATCTGAGCTATTGCCGTTCATGTTATGTGTATCTGAGCTATTGCCGTTCATGTTATGTGTATCTGAGCTATTGCCGTTCATGTTATGTGTATCTGAGCTATTGCCGTTCATGTTATGTGTATCTGAGCTATTGCCGTTCATGTTATGTGTATCTGAGCTATTGCCGTTCCAGCAGGAAGAAATGAGTCCGGTATGACGTTGCGTTGCGAAAACGCCGCTCTCACTACACTGGAAGTTAATAGGAATACGATTTTTAGAATGCAGAAAATGATCATGTCAGATTTCAATACTGGCCAAGTCATAATGCTGGAGGTTGTCTTCTCTCCAATGAGCCATTGATCATATTTTGTTTGTATATTCCTACCTCGTGAAATGTTTATTTAACAGAGGGCCGAACACATTTCTCCTATTTGTCTGCCTCTTCAGTCCAGGGTGCATTGCATGGTAACCGTTGTAAATGTCAGACTCCACTCTGTGAGGCACATCGATCTGCAGGTTGAGCAAGTACATTAGTGTCTAATTTGAGAAACGGACACCTCGCAAGTCCTCAAGCTTCATTTAAATAGAACCCGACAAAACACCAGTCTCAACGTCAACAGTGAAGGGGTGATTCCAGGATGCTGGCCTTCTAGGCAGAGTTCCTCTGTCCAGTCTCAACGTCAACAGTGAAGAGGTGACTCCGTGATACTGGCCTTCTAGGCAGAGTTCCTCTGTCCAGTCTCAACGTCAACAGTGAAGAGGTGACTCCAGGATGCTGGCCTTCTAGGCAGAGTTCCTCTGTCCAGTGTCTGTGTTCTTTTGCCCATCTTAATCTTTTATCTTTATTGGCCAGTCTGAGATATGGCTTTTTCTTTGCAACTCTGCCTAGAAGGCCAGCATCCTGGAGTCGCCTCTTCACTGTTGACGTTGAGACTGGACAGAGGAACTCTGCCTAGAAGGCCAGTATCACGGAGTCGCCTCTTCACTGTTGACGTTGAGACTGGTGTTTTGTGGGTACTATTTAATGAAGCTGCCAGTTGAGGACTTGTGAGGTGTCTGTTTCTCAAACTAGACACTAATGTACTTGTCCTCTTGCTCAGTTCTGCACTGGGGCCTCCCACTCCTCTTTCTGTTCTGGTTAGAGACAGTTTGCGCTGTTCTGTGAAGGGAGTTGTACACAGCGTTGTACCAGAGCTTCGGTTTCTTGGCAATTTCTCACTTGGAATAGCCTTCATTTCTCAGATCAAGAATAGACTGATGAGTTTCAGAAGAAAGGTATTTTGTTTCTTACCATTTTGAGCCTGTAATCGAACCCACAAATGCTGATGCTCCAGATACTCAACTAGTCTAATGAAGACCAGTTTCATTGCTTCTTTAATCAGAACAAAAGTTTTCAGCTGCGCTAACGTAATTGCAAAATGGTTTTCTAATGATCAATATGATCAATTAGCCTTTTTAAAATGGTAAACTTGGATTCGCTAACACAAAGTGCCATTGAAACACAGGAGTGATGGTTGCTGATAACGGTCATTCGTTCTACTGTCTGAAAAGGTACAGAACTGATGCAGCATTTTTTAATTGTCTGAAGTTCTCAATTGTCTCTATGGACATGCTACTGTAGCTATGTTCTGTGTCTGCAAAGGCTTGAGGTAGATATTTCAGTTTTAACATCTTAGGTTGCTGGTCGTCCGGTTGCCAGACGTGACACAGTCGTTCAGTCTTTTTGTTCTCTCTTTATGGACACAACCCAGTCGTTCATTCTAAATATTCCATTGTCATACTGGCTCACATTGCCATAAGTTCTTATCCCTTGCTTGCTAGCTAGCCAACTACGGCTAACTTATTCACATCAGCCAGAATAACAACAAAGTAGCAGCATTTGCGGGTTTTTTTTATACATAGTTTTCTAGTGACATTTATTTGGATACATTCATAACAATGAGCTAATGATGTGCGGTTTTACCTGGCATAGACAATGTGCTCTCTTGTCATGACTCAGAGGAACTAGCCAACAACACAGCTAACACAATCATTTCAAACTGAAGCTGCAATGACGTTTAGTTTAATTTGACCTGTTTTTCTATTGACATTTCTTTGTATATATCCATAAAAAATTATGCCAGCTGATTCATGATTTAGACTGGCTGAGAAACGCTGCCTGCCTGTTTTTTTTGTTTTTTTTTCCCAACTTCTGGCACGTTCAATACTATTGGATAGCTGGAGATTGAATTTGAATATTAAAACGATGTTGCAAATGTCAGAGGCAGACCGCAAGGTTTCTACAAATCTCAGCTGTTGAAAACCAAATGCTACTCTAAAAGCAATGGGAGATCCTGTCTAGATGGAAACCAAGTTTATAAATTGCCTGGCTGGGCTGATGACAGTGGATTGCGCAGTGAGATGGAACAGAGTAAATAGGCATTTCAAAGTCATAGCTTTAGCCGGTGGTAACTTGTGGAATAGACACAGGCTGGAATGCGGTTTTAACCAATCAGCATCCAGAATAAGACCCACTAGTTGTATAAAACGGAATTGCCCAGCCCTAGCGGTCATACATGTTATAGGACCATTATTCTGCATTGTAAATTGATAAATGTCTTTTTTAAATGTCAAGCAAAATTGTCAATTTTTCACATCTCTAGTGTGTAGCTATGTTTGCTAGCTAGCTACCCAACACATGGAGACCATTGCATCGTGGGTTTTGTAGTAGACTTGAACTGCAACAGATATCCACATGTTGCTACCAACCTTATTATAACGACAAATTTAAAAATGTATTCCCAAAAAATATACACTGTAAATGATAGGATTTAGTATTTTTCCTTTTAAAGGAGCAGCTGAACATTTTTGTCTCACCTAATGATTGAGCATGGATCGCGCACAACTTTTATCCATGAACTTTTAGTCATTTCTTATTAAAACACTCATACTTTAATGCTTCTAGATTTCTACTTAAGAACACATCTAGGGGCCTCCCGAGTGGTGCATTGGTCTAAGGTACTGCAGTGCTAGCTGTGCCACTAGAGATTCTGGGTTCGAATGGGTAGAGCTGTTATCTTCCGAATAAACTCTTAAAGACCTAGTAATATTTTACATCAATAGCTGTCAATATTAATCGTCACCTTAATTCAGACTCATCTGAAAGGTGTAAACCAAGAATTATCTTCACGAAACATGGCTAACAAGTTGAATCAGCAAAACAAAATCGGGTTTATTTATTTAGTAAATACCTAACTAATTACACGTACACATAATGAATCATAACTTGATTACAAATGACATCATAAAGGAAAACGTCCCTAGCAGGCGGAACAGATATGACCGCTTGTTACACAAAAGAAAAAGGGTGAAAGAGCAGGAAGACTGAGGAACAAAGGGCGAAGCTGTGCTATCGTAAATACAGTTTATTTTATTTTACCTTTATTTAACTAGGCAAGTCAGTTAAGAACAAATTCTTTATTTTCAATGACGGCCTAGGAACAATGGGTTAACTTGCCTGTTCAGGGGCAGAACGACAGATTTGAACGGTTACTAGTCCAACGCTCTAACCACTAGGCTACCCTGCCGCCCCAGTATCTTATGCATTCTAAATTACCGCCCATTTGGAAAGGAAAATGCAATAAATACTCTTCGGTAGGTTGATGGTAGATGGAAGGTCGTGTTGCCCAACCAAGTCCTTTGACCTTTGAAGAATGTCACTGCTGTTAAATTGGATACTTTGTAGTAACGTCGTTGTGTGGTAGATGGAATACTCGCTGTTCCTTCCTAACCTGCGCTTGCAGCTGCTGTTGCTAACTCAACGGCTAGGAGGTATCACTTGAATAAGAGTTCAAAGTTCATACCACTCACAACCAAAGCTCACGCTGATGTTGGCTTCGTTCTGTAGTTATTATCTGAACCATTTTGACATAGGACCGTCGTCCTCACATCCTCGGAACAGGTTACATTTTCGTCAAGGCTTTATATAGGAAGGGAGAGGAGCGCGTGCTTGAAAAGTGTTATAACCCATGTCCCTTCACAGGGCGGGCCACTGATTGAGCAGAGCCCTACCTTATGAAAAACCCAAATCTCACATTTTAGAAGCTAAAATCACATTTCATGCCATTGCGAATAATTTCATATTCAAACATTTGAATTGAACAACAATACCATGTGAATCCGATAACTCTGTGTAGACTTTACACTGTAGACTATATGTCATCTTATTATTGATGAGAATGTCTCAGATGACAACCGAACCGACATCATATTCATTAAGTACCACCGTATATGTTCAATTGGTCGCATTACATTTACATTTAAGTCATTTAGCAGACGCTCTTATCCAGAGCGACTTACAAATTGGTGCGTTCACCTTATGACATCCAGTGGAACAGCCACTTTACAATAGTGCATCTAAATCTTTTAAGGGGGGGGGTGAGAAGGATTACTTTATCCTATCCTAGGTATTCCTGAAAGAGGTGGGGTTTCAGGTGTCTCCGGAAGGTGGTGATTGACTCCGCTGTCCTGGCGTCGTGAGGGAGTTTGTTCCACCATTGGGGGGCCAGAGCAGCGAACAGTTTTGACTGGGCTGCGCGGGAACTGTACTTCCTCAGTGGTAGGGAGGCGAGCAGGCCAGAGGTGGATGAACGCAGTGCCCTTGTTTGGGTGTAGGGCCTGATCAGAGCCTGGAGGTACTGAGGTGCATTACCAGAATATAGTTCATTTCCCCACCTTCTGATGTTCCCAGAATCTCTATGTTAACCAAGGGTTTTGCAAATGTAACATCAGTAGGGTAGAGAGAGGAAAAAGGGGGGAAGAGGTATTTATGACTGTCATAAACCTACCCGCAGGCCAACATCATGACAGTGTGTAACGATGTGTGTGTGTGTGTGTGTGTGTGTTCTCTCTCCCATCAGGATGATGTGGGCAGCAGGAGCGGTAGCAGCCATGTCTAGCATCACGTTCCCAGCCGTCAGTGCCATCGTGTCCCGCAACGCAGACCCTGACCAGCAGGGTAAGCTAATGCTAGCAAAAACTGTATTAGCCTCAATATGAGACTGCCCAATCGTAAATTGACCCCCTCTTTCTCAGATCTGAAATGTTATTCCAGATCACGTACAATGCTTAGTCTCGTAAACTTGCTCTCAAGATTGCAACTTAAATATTCAAGACCATTGTAGTGAATATGTCAAAGTTATATGGGGAAACTCAGTAGCAGAAGGTTGGGCTGGGCGATATGCCCCAGATATCATATTGCAACATTTTTGACAATGTTTTTAAAAAATAATAATAATAAAAGTTCTATGTTTTCTGAGTAGTTCGTGGAAACACATTATTATCAGTGATTTCAATGAGGCTTGTTCTCTCCTGATTTGTTTTATACTGTTCAATATTAAACTTCAACCAAATTTTCCATGATCAGAATAATTATTTTCCTCGAAACAGGTTTCTATCCAACTAATTTTTTTTTTTTGCGGGTAAAGAACATGTCACGACAGGCCTGATGGAAACAGCAAATTTATCTGGAAACTTTCCAAATGCTGACAAGACAAAAAAAAACACACTTGACAAAGTGGTATCTTTTTTTTGTGTCGGTAAGAGGTGTTATGAGAGGTTGAAACACCTTTATCCACACGTTGATATAATAACCATCATATTGAAGTAAACATGGAGTGACACGATATGTTGTGTGGTTCTTCCTCGGCTTGGAAGATGTTCTGTTTATACCGTATACGGGGGGGGTTCGAAATACCAATGGTATGATTTTTCAATACGTAACCCAAATGAATGTCTGTATATGTTTTAGGGTGCTATGCCACTAGTTATAACTCGCAGGCAGTGGTGGAAAAAGTACCCAACAATCATACTTGCGTGAAAGTAAAGATAACTTAATGGAAAATGACTCAAGTAAAAGTTACCCGACCCTCTTACTGCTGGTAGGAACATACCCTCTTACTGCTGGTAGGAACAGACCCTCTTACTGCTGGTAGGAACAGACCCTCTTACTGCTGGTAGGAACAGACCCTCTTACTGCTGGTAGGAACATACCCTCTTTCTGCTGGTAGGAACAGACCCTCTTTCTGCTGGTAGGAACAGACCCTCTTACTGCTGGTAGGAACATACCCTCTTTCTGCTGGTAGGAACAGACCCTCTTACTGCTGGTAGGAACAGACCCTCTTACTGCTGGTAGGAACAGACCCTCTTACTGCTGGTAGGAACATACCCTCTTTCTGCTGGTAGGAACAGACCCTCTTACTGCTGGTAGGAACAGACCCTCTTTCTGCTGGTAGGAACAGACTCTCTTACTGCTGGTAGGAACATACCCTCTTTCTGCTGGTAGGAACAGACCCTCTTACTGCTGGTAGGAACAGACCCTCTTTCTGCTGGTAGGAACAGACCCTCTTACTGCTGGTAGGAACAGACCCTCTTTCTGCTGGTAGGAACAGACCCTCTTACTGCTGGTAGGAACAGACCCTCTTTCTGCTGGTAGGAACAGACCCTCTTACTGCTGGTAGGAACAGACCCTCTTTCTGCTGGTAGGAACAGACCCTCTTACTGCTGGTAGGAACAGACCCTCTTTCTGCTGGTAGGAACAGACAGAACACCCTCTTACTGCTGGTAGGAACAGACCCACTTTCTGCTGGTAGGAACATACCCTCTTTCTGCTGGTAGGAACAGACCCTCTTACTGCTGGTAGGAACAGACCCTCTTTCTGCTGGTAGGAACAGACCCTCTTACTGCTGGTAGGAACAGACCCTCTTACTGCTGGTAGGAACAGACCCTCTTTCTGCTGGTAGGAACAGACCCTCTTTCTGCTGGTAGGAACAGACCCTCTTTCTGCTGGTAGGAACAGACCCTCTTTCTGCTGGTAGGAACAGACCCTCTTTCTGCTGGTAGGAACAGACCCTCTTTCTGCTGGTAGGAACAGACCCTCTTTCTGCTGGTAGGAACAGACCCTCTTACTGCCACCCAGCCCTAACTGAAAGTGCATCTCGATTGAATGGCTTTGTATCCGTCTCCTAGGTGTTGTCCAGGGGGTGATAACAGGTATCCGTGGTCTGTGTAACGGGCTCGGCCCGGCCTTCTATGGCTTTATATTCTACCTGTTCCATGTGGAGCTGACTGATCTGGACGCTGTAGACAGCCCTGGGAAAGAACCCAAACCTAACATGGCCAACCCTGCTGATGAGGTGAGACCATGGAGGATAGAGGACACACACACACACACACATATGGCCAACCCTGCTGATGAAGTGAGACTATGGAGGATAGAGGACACACACACACACGGCCAACCACACTGACGAGGTGAGACCGTGGAGGAGTGTATTGGACAGGACTGAGAGACAACGGTATAGGAGCATATATTCAGACAGTATTGATATCATGGCGTCACTCACCTATAAAAACATAGATGTCTCAGCCTTCAGACACTCCATTCATAATCTCCTACCTGCTGTACATCTGACTGAAGGGACAGTTGGGCACTTTGCTAAAACACACACATCCCCCTTTTTACAAAGAACATCCCTATTAATCATCAGTTTCTCTGCTCCTCTCTCTCTCTCTCTTCCTCCAGAGTTCCATCATCCCCGGCCCTCCCTTCCTGTTTGGGGCGTGCTCCGTACTGCTGTCTCTGTTAGTAGCCCTGTTCATCCCAGAGCACAGTGGCCCGGGCGTCCGGCCGGGAGGCTACAAGAAACACAACAACGGGGCCCAGAGCCACTCACACAGCCCTCCCAGTAGTGGGGCTGAGGGCAAGGAGCTGCTACTGGATGGCAGCTGTGTATAACACCAGCCTGGGGGCACAAACTCAACACTTGCTCCCCCTGAGCCCAAACAAGTGAACCATTACTTTCACACATGTTCCCAGATGAGTGGCCTCTTCTTCGGGCAGGGAAGATGCATGTGTGTGTGTGTGTGTCTGAACACCTAGTGGGCTGTGGTTTATTTGAAGCAGCTGAGTTGAGTGTGTGTGTGTGTGAGAGAGACTATCTTGGTTGAGCTGATCTCTGCCCTGAGAGTCTTGACAAGCAGGAAGAGGATAAAGGAGGTGGGGATGTAGAGTTCCTGCCAGAGGACTATGCATCACACCCATGTGTCCCACATGGGTGGGATCTGGTTGGAGTGAAGGTCATCTGAACTGTTACTAAGCTCTGTGTGATGTATTTGTCCAAAATGGCACCCTAGTCCCTATATAGTGCACTTCTTTTGACCAGGGCCCACTAGGGAATAGGGTACCGTTTGTGATGCAACCAATGTAGCCAAGCGACCCACTCTGACAACTGTTCTTTCCCTTAGAGATAGTCAACAACAGTTCTGCTGGCCAGTTTACAAGCTACCAAACTTCTGATTTTATTGTCTTAATATGGCAGATGAGAAAGCAGGTCTTCCTCTGTGTGTCCAAAGCAGGGAGAGAAGTTACCGTATGCCTCCAAAATGACCCCTATTCCCTTTATAGTGCACTACTTTTGACCAGCCTCTGGTGCACTATAAAGGGAAAGCGGGTGAAATTTGGGAGGCAAACACTGTAGAACTTGAGGAGAGCCTCTGAAGATCCATCTAAGAACCACTACCCATCCAGATGGGGACAGCACAATAGACATCAACCTCTCATGATTTTTCCAGAGGGACTTGAACCTAACATTTGACTGACCAACCTCCCATTCCATTGAATATCACATTTAACGGAGTTGTGTGTAAACCACTTTAGTTTTTCAATGTTTACCTTCCTGTCGTCTGTTCCGTTAGATTAGCAGACGGTACACGACCTTTTGGATTTTATATGTTTCCTGTGTTCATCACACACTTAAGGCTAGTTGTGTTCGAAGTTTTTATTCCAGAGAAATGTTGCCTTGGAAGTGACGTTGTCTTCATATTTAATATATTACAACAACCTGTATGAAGACTGTTGTCTGACTGTCTGAGGTGGGTCTGTAATTGTTGCTTTTGTTGCTATTGGAGCCTTGTTCTCTAATTCTACTCCTCACAACCCTCTTCGATGTGAATCTAGGCACAACCGTAGTTAACACACAGACTGGCATGACTTTAGTTCTGTTAACAACTTGCCCATAGACGGTTTCTGGTTCTTTATTCACAAAGTGTCTTGAGTGCTAATCTAGGATCAGTGTTGCCTGTTGGATCATAGTGGATATGATTATATGGTCGGGGGACATCCTGAGCCAAGATCAGCATTCCTACTGTAAGATACTTGGTCAATAAGTTTCCTGATCAGCAATGTTGGTATCAATGTGAGCACTGATATAGTTAATAAAACGGTCTGTAGTAATATAATTCATAGGTTGTTCTGCGGTAGGATAGTAGGTTAAATGTTGTGTGGCATTAGACAAGGCTGCGAATGTGGTTTTAGCTCCCGTGTCTGTCTGTCTTTGACTGCAAAGGTGTTGCAGATACTACTGTCAATCTTTGCTGTTGTACTTTTGAAACAATAGATTTTTTGTTGTTGTAAATGAGCCTCAAGTGCATTGAAATAACCAAATAGAACTGATTGATGTCAAAATGTTGGACATTTTCAGAATTTCTATTTAGTCAAATTATTAACTGTTTTGTGCCATATTTAAATTTAAAACACAAGGAAGAGGTAACATTAAAGTATTAGAACATGAAGGACAAACACTACAGCATCAAGACACTATCAAACACTACAGCATCAAGACACTATCAAACACTACAGCATCAAGACACTATCAAACACTACAGCATCAAGACACTATCAAACACTACAGCATCAAGACACTATCAAACACTACAGCATCAAGACACTATCAAACACTACAGCATCAAGACACTATCAAACACTACAGCATCAAGACACTAACACTACAGCATCAAGACACTATCAAACACTACAGCATCAAGACACTATCAAACATGTATCAGGCTTCCTGCAGCAGAGCCGTCCTTATGTGTGAGGGGGCGTGTGCATGATAATGTCAATTTCCTTTTTCATAATCACAACGTTTGTTTTTGTTAATTTGTTTTGACTACTTAAACTTTTTTTTCTTTTTTTGCAAAGTTTAAGTGCTATTTTTGAATAGCTTTTATCACTTAGATGTTCCAATGTTTTTATTTGTGGTTTTCTTCAACATTTTGGGGATTTATTGAATCTTTAGCTTTGCATTTAAAAACGTTTAATTTCTCAACGGTCAGTTCGATTTAACAATAAGCTGTTAATTTTGGTGAAATTGTATCAATAGATGACATCACTAGCATAGTTGAATGTTCTAAGGAATACGTGTTGTTATGCCAACCAAACAAACTATTTGTCATTTCAACTGAGTTAGCAGTGAGGCCATTAAACTTCTGCTCTACCTGTGTGTCCCGACTGGCACCCTATGGGACCTGGTCAAAAGTACTACACAACATAGGGAATAGATATGCCAATGCTCCAGAACATATTGAATTGGACCAACAACACACTTAAGGACAGTACAGCCAATGACTAAGATCCTATATTAATAATTACAATTAATTCTGTACCAGCCACAACCCCATTTACAACTCAAACATGTATTCCAGTCAATGTACAAACATTGTTTACTCAACGCGTGTGTGTGTGTGTGTGTGTGTGT
Source organism: Oncorhynchus nerka (assembly GCF_034236695.1). Classification (NCBI taxonomy): domain Eukaryota; kingdom Metazoa; phylum Chordata; class Actinopteri; order Salmoniformes; family Salmonidae; genus Oncorhynchus; species Oncorhynchus nerka. The sequence goes on along the minus strand of NC_088424.1, from coordinate 43,252,522 downwards.
GTGTGCACAAAACATGAGGAAAACCTTCCTCATATTGAGTTGGACCTCCTTTTTTTCCCTCAGAACAGCCTCATTTGGTCAGGGCATGGACTCTACACAGTGTTGAGTGTTCCACAGTGATGCTGGCCCATGTTGACTCCAATGCTTCCCACAGTTGTCAAGTTGTCTGGATGTCCTTTGGGTGGTGGACCATTCTGATACACACAGGAAACTGTTGAGCATTAAAAACCCAGCAGTGTTGCAGTTGTTGACACAAACCCGTGCGCCTGGTACCTACTACCAGACCCTGTTCTAAGACTCTTAAATCTTTTGTCTTGCCCGTTCACCCCCTGAATGGCACACATACACAATGCATGTCTCAATGATCTTAAATATCCTTCTTTAACCTTTTTCCTCCCCTTCATCTACACTGATTGCAGTGAATATAAGAAGTGACATCAATAAGGGATCATAGCTTTCACCTGGTCCCTCTGTCAAGGAAAGAGCAGCTGTTCCTAATGTTTTGTATACTCTGTGTGTATGTTAAAAGGAGATGGGATCCTACTGGTCTGATTGCTACAGTAGTGTGGCGCAACTATACTGAACAAAAATATAAACGCAACAGTTACAAAGATTTTACTGAGTTACAGATCATTTAAGGAAATCAGTCAATTGAAATAAATAATGCCCTAATCTATGGATTTCAAATGACTGAGAATACAGATATGCATATGTTGGTCACAGATACCTTATCATGCTGAAACATGAGGTGATGGAGGTGGATGAATGGCTGAACAATGGCCCTCAGGACCTCCTCACGGTATCTCTGTGCGTTCAAATTGCCATCGATTAAAATCCAATTGTGTTCGTTGTCTGTAGTTTATGCCTGCTTATGCCATAACCCCACCACCACCATGGGACTCTGTTCACAACGTTGACATATGTGGCCTGCATTTTGTGAGGCCAGTTGGAGCCGGCTGATGGTAGAGGTAGAGAAATCATGAGGGAAAAAAGAAGAAACCCACACACTTCTTGCTAGTATCACTGCTCTTTGTTAAGCTTCACGTATCAGCCTCGAGGCCTTCATCAGAGCGCTAGACAAATTGACATTTCAGCTCTGGTGGACATTCCTGCAGTCAGCATGCCAATTGCATTCTCCCTCAACTTGAGACATCTGATGCTTGTGTTGTGTGATTACAAAAATGCACATTTTTAGAGTGGCCTTTTATTGTCCCCAGCACAAGGTGCACCTGTGTAAAGATCGTGCTGTTTAATCATCTTCTTGATATGCCACACCTGTCAGTTGGATGGATAACTTGGCAAAGGAGAAATGCTCACTAACAGGGATGTAAACACATTTGAGAGAAATTCGTTTTTTTGTGCATATGGAACATTTCTGGGATCTTTTATTTCAGCTCATGAAACATGGGACCAACCCTTTTACACATTGCGAACATTTTTGTTCTGTATATATTTCTCATACTGACCGTGGTTCTGTGGGTCGCTCCTGTTTTGTAGTCCGATGTGGCCTGAGCCTCCCCTCCCCTCTGTGACTGGACCGGTGGAGGATGATTATCATAATAGCATGTAAACATGGGAATCTATTGGCAAAGTATTTATTAAAGATTTATTGTACATTGAGTTTTGACTTTGTCTTTTGCCACATACAGTACACTACATGTTAAAAAAAAAAAAAACATTTTTAAACATGTACTAGAAACGTGGTCGTGTTTATTAATGCACATCGTAGCAAAACGTTTTTGCAATGGAACAAATAGATTATTGCACTAAGATGGTACCTCCTGTATTCCGTTTCAGGCTTTATTTCATGTCATGCCCACTGAACACCGCCCAGGCGTCAGAGGACAGAACAAACACAGAACATTCTGTTCTTCGTTAGTGTTAAATTATCTTAGTATGGTAGTCATGTGAGGATGTTCTTGTTTTTAAAGCACCTCCCTCCCATACGAGGCTATTCAGAAACCACTGATGGAGCCCTTTTCATCTAAGCGGTTAGTATGAATGTTTAGTTTGTAGCTAGCTTTCCTTTCAATTGGCCACTGATTTTCATGCGAATATTCAAAAATCCGCAGTAAAACAATATGCAGGTTTCCCCACCAGAGGATGTTTCCATCAAATAGCCCTTTATCCGCAATAAGTCAATGTGTGATGACACCGTGCATATAAAAATTACTTTTGCAATTTTAATTCCAGTGTGCCGAATTAACTAAAAGTTAAATGGGTTTCCGTCGCATTTTAAACTCGACTGCTGGTAATGTCACAAATGTTGCGTCACATAGTAAGTGTGCCCACTCTGGTACTGGCATATGCATGTGAGCTCTAGCCAACAGCTCGCAGATAGTGAGGGTATAGTCTACATCAGAGATGGGCCATTTTGATGCGGGTAGGAGCCACAAAAAATCTCAACTCGTTAATGTCCTGCAATTCGAAACGTTAACGTAGAGATAATGTAGCAGCCCTCCAATACCATGACATCCTATACACCACATACAATCTAAAGCAACTTTTCATGACGGTGTGTCAATATGTGGACGTTGACAATTGGGGTCATGTGACCTGCCCAGAGAGAATTTGGGAGTGTGCACGCTCACCCAGCCTCTAGACGACGGCTGAACATTGGAAGAACAAACTGTGCCATGCAGTTCACCAGTCCCAATTTGAAATACATTTTGTAGCTGCATGGTCCGAGCCATAACATGAATCAGAATTCCCCTGTCCCGCCCTATCCTCTGCTGTCATGCACTGTTCTGTCCTGTATTAGTAATAAACAAGTCGTTGAGCCACAAGGTGGCAGCAGTGTAAGGTGGGGAAACTAACCTCTAACATTCTCTCATTGAGTCTATGAGAGGGAGAGAGAATCAACAAAAATGAAATAATAAGAAATGAACAGTTTCAAATGTTATAACATTGTCTAGTGTTGTAACAATGTGCAATTAGTTTAAGTATGAAAGGGGAAATAAATCAACAGAAATATGTGTCTGTCTGTAATGGGGTCACATTTTGCAGGAGGTTAGGAAGTGCAGCTCAGTTTCCACCTCATTTTGTGGGCAGTGGGCGCACAGCCTTGTCTTCCCTCGACAGCCTATGGTCACTGAGTCTGTACCGAGTCAAAGTTTTTCTTCATTTGGGGTCAGTCACAGTGGTCAGGCATAACCGCAGGGTGGGGGTTTAACTTGAGTTGAGGAAGCATGTTTTAGGCTTACCAGAGCTACTCCTATAATCTGACAATATAATCCTTATACAAAATATTAAGATAGAAAAATGTATGAATTAGCATCCCAGATGCCTATATCTGTACACAGTAGCCTATCGGGCAAGGATAAAGAAATGCATGTCAGTGTCGAACCATGCCACCCGCATGTCTCCATGTCTCTCTCTCGCTAGGCCTAAACTTCTCTTCCTTTGTGCATATACATACATACAAATAAACATTCAGAAAGTATTCAGACCCCTTTACTTTTTCCACATTTTGTTGCGTTACAGCCTTATTCAAGAAAATGGATTAAAAAATATATATATCAGCAATCTACACACAATACCCCATAATGACAAAGCAATTTGCAAATGTATTACAAATAAAAACAGAAATACTTTATTTACATATGTATTTGGACCCATTGCTATGAAACTTGAAATTGAGCTCAGGTGCATCCTGTTTCCATTGATCATCCTTGAGATGTTTCTACAACTTGATTGGAGTCCACCTGTGGTAAATTCAGTTGATTGAACATGATTTGGAAAGGCACACACCTGTCTATATAAGGTCCCACAGTTGACCGTGCATGTCAGAGCAGAAACCAAGCCATGAGGTAAAAGGAATTGTCTGTAGAGCTCAGATCTGGGGAAGGGTACCAAAACATTTCTGCAGCATTGAAGGTCTTCAAGAACACAGTGGCCTCCATCAATCTTAAATGGAGGAAGTTTGGAACCACCAAGACTCTTCCTAGAGCTGGCTGCCCGGCCAAACTGATCAATCGGGGGAGATGGGCCTTAGTCAGGGAGGTGACCAAGAACCCAATGGTCACTGACCGAGCTTGAGAGTTCCTCTGTGGAGATAGGAGAACCTTCCAGAAGGACAACCATCTCTGCAGCACTCCACCAATCAGGCCTTTATGGTGGAGTGTCCAGATGGAAGCCACTCCTCAGTAAAAGGCACATGACAGCCTGCTTGGAGTTTGCCAATACCAAGCGTCACCCCTGGAGGAAACCTGGCACCATCCCTACGGTGAAGCATGTTGATGGCAGCATCATGCTGTGGGGATGTTTTTCAGCGGCAGGGACTGGGAGACTAGTCAGGA